>NC_135801.1:100307383-100607953 GCF_964213995.1 Mustelus asterias | reverse complement strand
CATAAATTAAGGGATGGTTGTAAATCCTGCCATGAGAATAAGGATGTTTCACAATGTTTGAATGCAATGTACAATCTATTAGTCCAGACCTTGCTCCATGGACCATGCAAAAAATTAATAACTCAGTACCTGATTGCACACATAGCATCATAATCTCAAGTAGCTCATAAAATATATTGAATTAAAATGAGGTGAAATGCAATATCCTCTTCTTTTAATTTATTGTATGTCTAGAAGAAGGAATTTCTATCACAAATACAATCAGTGATAGGTGATTTCAAAGCATGGCAAGATAAACCTACCCCGGAGTTACATGAAACACTAAGTTAATATTTGGTTCTTCTTTTTAATGAGATAGAAAAGAATTTCAAAGGTATTTTCAATCATTCTTGAAGTGGTAAGTACATTTTATGTTGTTGACATTTTTGCTTCCTCGCTCTACAATAATGATGGCCTGGAATTTGCTGCAATGGTGAGATTGGTGCCGTGAACATAGTTAAGTTAGACTGTGGTGTCTGCCAGTGCCATTGTGGCACATTTAAGCCAAAATTTGCTGGACAACAGTTTAGAATACATGGCAACTGGCATCATGGTGAGTAAGAAAAGATGCATCTCATGTAGATGTATTGATCTTGCTGTTACGCTCTTTGTAAATAATTCTGTTTACTATTGGATATTAATAATCCTTGATCTGTTATTATACCAAATGTATGTTTATATAGATGCTTACCAGCCATAGAATTAGTTTTGTTGAACAATTTAAGGCAAAACCTACTTATCATAGAATGGTAGAATTGTTATAGTACAGAAAGTGGTCATTCAGCCCATTGAGTCTATGCTGATTCTTTGCACGAGCAAGTTAGCAAGTTTCACTCACTCCCCTGCTCTTTCTCCATAACCTTGCATTTTTCTTTCCAAATTCAGGTGCTTATCCAATATCCTTTCGAAGGCCACAATTGAAGTTACACCATCACCCTTTCAGGCAGTACATTCCAGGTCGCAACCACTCATTGTATAGAAGAGCATTTCTTCATGTTGCCTTTAACTCTTTTGCCAATTATTTTAATTTTGTGTCCTCTTGTTCGCAACACTTCTGGCAAGAAGAACAGTTTCTCTTTATCTACTCTGTCCAAACGCCTCCTGATTTTGAACACCCATAAAATCTCCTTTCTATATCTCTTCTCTAAGGTGAACAGTCCCAATTTCTCCAGTCTAGCCACATAACAGAAGTCCTTCAGCCCTGGAATGACTTTGGTAAATCTTTTCTACACATGCTCTTCACATCCATCCTGAAGTGCAGTGTCCAAAATTGCGCACAGTGGGCTGGATTTTCTTTAGGTTGAGGAAGCAGGATGAGTGGCAGGTAAGCTGGAAATTTCAGATCCCTAAAAGCCATGCTGGATCCTCAACCTTGTCTCATCTCCCAGTGATTTTGGTGGTGGTGTCTGAGACTGGGAAATGGAAACCTGCCTGAAAGTGATGGGTCAATTTATGTATTAAGAGCTCATTGAAACATAGAAAGCAATTTTGGAGGGGAGTCCTGGGGACATCTGTCACAGCAGGGAGCCAATCATGGAGGTGGGCGTAGTGTATAAAAGGGGCAAGGATCAGTGAGCTTCTCATTTGGTAGCACTCAGTGGCCATTGAGAGTGTGGAGCTCACAAAAAGTTTGACCTTTAGACATCTGGACCAATTGTGAGGAGGTGAATCTCTACAGGTTGGTAGGGCAGAGCAAGGGGGTCCAGGCATCTATTGTCAAAAAAGGCTTTCCCTGGACACGAGACTGAGCCACACCGAGATCCAAATGAGCAGCAATCAGGGGTAGGTGCTCCAAGAGAAAGTACAACCCAGTAGTCCTGAAGCATACCAAGATGATGCACCAGGGGCAGGAAGGGCAAGAATGGTATACCTGTACCTAAGATATACCAACAAAAGATAAGCCTAAAAGAGACAAAGAAAAGTTTTTAAAATCTCCAACACTAATTTAGTTTTGAAGGAATGAGATTCCACATTTGAGATTATATTTTCAGTGCTAAAGGTTTTTTGGCTATAATAATGACTTATTCAGCTGTTAAAATGAATCTGAATGCACTAGCCCTAATTTTTTCTGCCATATTTAGTGAGCAACAAGTGGGTAAGCATAACAACTTCAACTGTTACGTTGGTTACAGAGCTGAATCCATTGATGAATTTCTGTCATAACGGAACGTGTGGTGGAGCTCGGGATCTCTAGACTGCAATTTCCAGCTTTCAGCCTTTAATTGTCCACGTGTGGACAATGGAAGTTGTTTTCTAATTTACTCCATAGTAATGTTGGGCACTGTCAGCTTCATCATTAATTACAGGCAGATTTTACAACCTCACTCAATAAATAGAATGGAGATAGTTGGGGATGTGACAAACACCTATTGTTATTCTGCTACCATTCATTGTTCTGGGGCACTTTACTGGGCCATAATTAACTTTCTAAGTGAGACACTGTATGCTACTCTGCACACCAGGAACCAAATTGTTATTTGCTTACTTGTTTGTCCATATGACATTACACTATAAGACCATGGTCCAATTAATGTCCATGTTTGCCAAGAATCACCATCAGGATATAAGTATGGAAATAAATAGAATTTAATGCAGCCACAGGAGGTAATATATTGATACAATTTGTCTTTACTGTAGTGATAGTGAAGCACTGAACTCAGACTGCAATGAAAGATCAGGAAATATTTCATTGCCCTAATACTCATTATAATGGGATTGATAAAATGCCAAATGTAACTCAATGAGATATCAGTGAATTATCAGATTTTAAACTGAATTCTTCTCGGCCTTTTGGCTAAGATCAAGTGTAGTTATGCCGATGCTGCACTTGGTTGAGGCCATTGGGTTGCATTTAAGCTTCATTTTCATATGAAGCAACTTTTAAAAGCGGCATCTCGGCCTTTTGGCTAAGATGCAAATGAGATCAAGCCTTGGAGGAGGAAACCTCCACCTACTCCAATCAGCTTGGCTCATGTAGATCAGGCCCAAGACAGGGTAAAGGGTTGCATACCCTGTCTTGTCAGCTTGGATCGGAAATGTCTCAACTTGTTGAGACTCTGAATTGGACTTGATCTGATTGAATTGGAAAAGTATATAAAACAATAATAAATTTCTGTTTTGGGCACAAGTAATAAAATGGTTTTGAAGTATAACTTTCCTCAAGTTTCTGCTCAAAATACTTGGCCGTTATCTGGGTGGTGTTGACTTCTAGTGCAATGTTTTTACACCAGCTCAAAAGGTTGTAAATATAACATACATTTGAGATCCACTACTTTTGTAGTTCAGGGATCGGGTGTGCAGAGACACCAGAATCTCTGCCTTTAAGGACCCAGCCTTTAAAAATAGCTGCCCAGACATTAGAGTTTTGGTCAGGGTGGGGGAGGGGGGATTGGGTGATTGTGGTAGTGTTTGGGGGGAAGGGGGGAGCAGGTTTAGAAGTCAGACAACCTGGGAGGAACTGAGGAAGATGCTGGATGCGGTGGTGGGCTGGGTGGAAGGCCTGTCTCAGGACTCTTGCACCACGTCCAAAGTTTTAAAATTAAAAACATGAAACATCCCTTGCCATTCACATCCACATACTCTTCCACTCCAACCCATGCTATCCCATGGCTCCCAGTCAACCAATAACAGGGGGGAACAGGATATTGAATTTGATGATCAGCCATGATCAAAATGTATGGCCGAGCAGGCTCGAAGGGCCAAATGGCCTTCTCCTGCTTCTAGTTTCTATGTTTCCATAACCTCTTATACACTCCATGGGTTGCTATACCCCTCCACCCATTCCTTTGGCCCTTCATGCAAACCAATGCCCCTCCACCCACTACTATAACCTTTATAGCCTCAATGTCAATCTATTCCCCTCCACTCATGGACCTTTATAGCATCTGTGCTAATCCATGCCCCCACACAACATCCCCCAACCTTACATCTTATATGTGAACTCACCCTGTATCCACCACACACAGATATCAGAACCTATACAGAGATGGGATAAAAGAATATTCTGCAAAATAAAGTTTGAAACATCTATTGCCAACTTCACTATATTGAATCAGACTCGATGGGCCGAATGGCCTCTTTCTGCACTGTAGGGTTCTATGATTCTATGAATAAAAACACACTCATTCATAAAACACATTAACTGCATTTATATTCCTTCAACTAAATGAATCCTTTCACAACAAATATTTAATTCAAGTGCACCATCCCCATAACAAAAAGCAGTGTAATTCCTAGTCCCACATAAAGAGCCTATAATCACTTGTAGCTGTGAATTAATGTCAAGTGATAGGCACCCTACTGTGAAAATGAATTGTTGTGAAATCAGTCATGTAAAATGAATCCAGTATTGGAAGTTCTCCAGCTTATGTCAACAGACAGAGTGAAATAGCAAGCAGACATTTTTCAAACAGTCCAGACATTTTTAAAAACTATTTAAAGGACAGGACTTTTAAATGCCCTGACAGTGTAATAGGCTCTTTAACAGGTGCCACTGACAGTCTTGACAGGTCCCTTTGACAGTTGATTTTGACAGCACTGTTGACAGCTCCAATGAGCTTGCCACTAATAGGCTTATGCACATTTTATGCACATTTAATCTTACTTTTATCATTCCAACAGACACCTGACCCACCCTAAAGAACACCTGAACCCGACCAATGGGCACCTTCCCTCCCTCAAAGATATCTTGGGACCATACCAGAGAGATATCTTGGGCATCCAAACCAATCCACAAAACTTAGATCTGCACTTACTTGGTCTAATTCAGCTTTCACACTCCCAGCCTACTAAAATCCCACTTTCATGGAAATAACTGATAACTTAAATGACCAGCTGCCTCCATAAACACATCATGCACTAAATGTGAAAATGGGAAGTGTAGTTTTTGGGGGCAGAATTTACGATGTTCAGCCACTTCTGTCACATCAGAGATGCTCCCCATTGTGGCAAAAATCTGGGCCTAGGTTTATAATCATGGAATTGGCAACTCTGTTCCATTTAAGATAATAGGTCTGGGAATTCACTTCAGATTGATCGTGTGTGCTCTAAGTGTGGGTAATGAGGCATCAGAAGCAATCATGTTGAATAAGCATTTAAATCCCACTGCTGTTTGACCACCAATGACATTATTTTTCCAGTCTAAGTAGCAGCGGCATGAATACTGGTTTAAATGCAGCAAGTTTGCAATCCCCATTGATTTTAATGAGTGTGAAGCAGTTTTCAGCTAGGGGTTATGGGTAACAGTGCAAAAGTCCCAGGAAATTATAGCATCAATTAAGTAAAGGTATAAATCACCCGAGCCATAATTTCCTGGAAACTTTGTACTAGCAGAATGGCGAACATCATAGCTGCATCATTACAATGGCACAAGTTTCACAAATTCAGCTAATTATTTGTGGCTTTTAGCAATAATTTCTTTCTATAAATATAATCTTATCGCTGTGGTTGAGACTAGCTGAAGAAAATGTTTTCTGCTTATAAGTCATAAAATAATCAATGAGTTAAATAGTTAGATGGATGTCTATTTTAGACTAAACATACTAGCCTCACATTGATTGATGAAGAGAGTGGGAATGGTGATATTGGTTTCAGGCAATTTTCCCTCATAATGCATGTCACATGCATTTCTCAAAAATGCTTTGAACGGTGTAATGTTAATCATGGGGCAGCATCATATGGATAGAACCATAGAACCATAGAAAATTACAGCTCAGAAACAGGCCTTTTGGCCCTTCTTGTCTGTGCCGAACCATTTTTTGCCTAGTCCCACTGACCTGCACTTGGACTTGTCCTTGCATTTTTTTTGATATTTATACCAGATCTGGAGACCCATCTATGTTCGTGCCAAAGTCTCTGCACTATTTTCCTTAGGCCCTAGAAATATGGACAATGGACTTTCCAATGAAAATGTAATTACTTCAATGTTTTCAGGGGGAGTAAGAAGGTCAATGGATGGATGTCAAGCAGCAGGCAGATGAGGTTGCACCAGAGGACAACGTATTCCATGTGGCATAACTTGATAAACAGTAAATTCTGGTACAGGTTTACTTTACGTACATACTTGAGGAAATCTCTCGCCATTGAAAGTGTGCAAGCTGTGCCATATTCGCCATCTCAGCCACAGCCCATGTCCATTACAGGCATTGTCAGTGACTCCGAATGTTGTAAAGTAAACATTAGCACTAATGATAGCTACTAGGAATGTGCTCATAAGGAGCTTTACCATAGTAGTGTCACTGGCTGAGAGAAGAGGAGTTAGAAGTATCTCAGAGAGTAGCTGTAGTGATGTCCCAATGCTTTCTAACATCATAAATAGTTAGTGATGTAAATAAAGATATTTTGAATGAGTGGCCATTGCCTCCACCAAGATCTCTTCTACAGTAAGCAATCAAGGAATCCTGAGACAAACCTACAACAACAGAAAGGTCACCTCAGCACTTTTTCTGACTCTGGCTTATTGCAGACATATTGCATGGCTGCCATACGAGTAGTGTATCTTGGAGACCTAAAGAGCGTAACCCTTCCAATATTTACCTCATCCAGCTGGAGATGCCTGGCAGACGTGCATAGCTTGCCGATGTAATATAACTCTGTGTCAAGTGGGCCATGGGCCTACAATTTCTGGTGCAGGGATCATTCTTTGGTCTCAGTTTACACCAGCAAGTTGTGCTATCTAATTTTACCCTATGACGTTTATTATGTATTACTCTAGAAATTACAGGTTAGAAAAATGAGCAGATAAATTTGTTGTATGTATTCTACTGGAACACACCCCAGTTTAGTGAACAATAAAATTAATTGATTCCCAATGAATGAATGGTGAAGATGGTGGAACATCACTGGACTAGTAATCCAGAGAACTGGGCTAATGTTCTAGGGGACAAGAGTTCAAATCACCGCTAAGGCAGCTGGTAGAATTTAATTTAAATTCAATTAATAACCTGTAACTGAATAATTAGTTTCAGTAATGTTGACCATGAAACAATTGTTGTAAAAATCCATCTGGTTCAGTAATGCCATTATGGGGTAGGAGATTGGCCATCCTTAGCAGGACCTCCCTACATGTCACTCCAGACCCAAAGCAATGTGGTTGGTTCTTAACTGCCTACTGAAATTGCTGACAAGTCATTCAGTTCATGGGCAATTAAGGATGGATAACATTTGATTCATGGGCAGTTAAGGTTGGGTAACATTTAATTAATAGGCATTTAAGGATGGGTAACATTTGATTCATGAGCAATTAAGGATGAGTAACATTTGGTTCATGGGTAATTAATGATGGGTAACATGCTTGTCAGCGATGGCCACATCCCATAAAGGAATAAATAAAAACTGAAGCAATTTAATCTTGCTGTGGAATGATTATAGTTTCTGGATTATGCCATATTTGCAGCTTATTAATAAAGCTTTAATTAAAAGCTCTGAATGATTTTGTGTATTAATAGTAATGTTGCACTGTTGCCTCGAAGACCTGAAGGTCTATTCCACTGAGCAGAAACTTCTCTTTTAAGAGAGGTATTCACATTAGAACTACAGAATCACAGAAAAGCAGCTTGACTTGGCCTTGGAGCTGCAGTTGTACAAAGCTGTACAAATCTGGAATTAAGAATCTACTGATGACCTTGAAACCATTGTCGATTGTTGGAAAAATCCATCTGGTTCACTGATGTCCTTTAGGGAATGAAATCAACCGCCCTTACCTGGTCTGGCCTACATGTGACTCCAGAGCCGCAGCAATGACTCTAATCCCTCCAAATATAAGGACATAACATAAGAATTAGAGCAGGAGTAGGCCACCTAGCCCCTCGAGCCTGCTCCGCCATTCAATAAGATCATGGCTGATCTTTTCGTCGACTCAGCGCCACTTACCCGCCCGCTCACCATAACCCTTAATTCCTTTACTGTTCAAAAATATCAGAGGTATAGTGCCTTAGAAGACTGTGGCTGGAATTTTACCACCTCGCCCACCCCAGAATTGGGGCAGGCGAGGCTTGCAGAATGGAATTCTCCGTTGGCCTCGGGCAGGACTTTACGAGCCTCGCCCAAGGAAAATAGCAGCCTGTATCTCTTCAGGGAAACAGTCATATCATTGTATGGTATGTTGGCTAAAGAGATTGCTTCAAATTGTGTTAGTGGCCAACCTATGCATGTGGCATTGAAAGTTACAGTGGTGTGAATTTTTTCAGCTCTTGGTCATTCCAGTCATCAGCTGGAAACCTTTGCAGCCAACGGCCCATCATCGTATTAACGTTTTCACAGATGCAAAATTCAGACATGCTCATGAATTCTTATCATTCAGCACAGACACCAGTAAAGCAGGCAGAGCCAGAGGCTTTGCTACCATTGCTGCATTTCCAGAGTGCAAGGGCACATAGATGACATATATTTGGCAAAATGAAGGAAATAGTCATCGATTTCAGGAAGCGTGGTGGAGAATATATCCCTGTCTACATCAATGGGGACAAAGTAGAAATGGTCGAGAGCTTCATGTTTTTAGGTGTCCGAATCACCAACAACCTGTCCTGGTCCCTCCATTTGGCAATCAAAACATGATTGGGCCAAGCAGAGGCCTTTGTGAACAGAAAAGCCTTCCATTTAATCAATGTGCAGCTTCTCTATGACTATAGGCAAAGGATCATGCAGATATGTGTATGGCATCCTGGAGCTGTCGTGCTTTGTACATACTTAGGCACTCCCAGGTGCTGGGAAGTTCTGCACACTGGAACTTTTGTATGGTAGGCTTCTGGGAGACAAAGGATATCCTCTCAAGAGTTAACTAACAACCTCAGTCAGATATCCAAGCACAGAGCCTGAGAAATGGTACAATGAGAGACACGTTTCCACCAGGGACATCACCAAGCAGACCGATCTGCTCAAAATGAGAGACCAGAGGCTTGGACCTTTCACGTGGTTTATTGCAATATTCACTTGCTCATGTCTCACACTTGGTTGTGGTCTGCTGTGCATTACAGAACCTGGTGATCCAGAGAGCAGGAGGCTCTGGCAGAGAAGAATGTAATGGAACAATCTGCATCTGAGCTACTTCATGTCTTCATTGCTTCTATTGCCAATTGCCTTAAACTTGTGCTCTCTCATTCTTGATCCTTTCACTAGTGGGATGAGTCTTTCCCTAATCACTCTGTCCAGATCCCTCATGAATTTGATATCAAATCTTCTCTTCTCTAAGAAATGAAAGGGTACAAGAATAAAATTGTCTTGTTATAATTATATGGGACTTCGGTGAAATCACACCTGGAGTGTTGTGTGCAATTTCCATCTCAATATTTACAGAACAAAATACTTGCATTGGAGATAGTAGAGTAAAGATTCAGTAGATTGGTCCTCGAGATGAATTTCCCATGAAGAGAGGCTGAGTAAATTTAACCGATAAAGTTTGGAAGAATGAGAGGTGATCTCAGTGAAACATTCAAAACTCAGAAAGGACTTGACAGGTTCATCAATGAGATATTTTCGCTGGCTGGGGAATTTAGAACAAGAGGACCCAGGGTGGGATTTTCCAGTCCCGCCCATCCAAGGTTAATGGGCCTTCCAATGATCCATCAAATTTTCTGTCCCACCCACGATGATTCCCGCAGTGGGCAGGACCAGAAAAGTGACCCCACAGTTTCAGGATAAAGGGCTAATCATTAGGACTGAGATGTGGAGACATTTCTTCACTCAAAGGGCTGTGAATCTTTGGAATTTAGAGAGTTGTGGATGCGCCATCGTCTAAAATATTTAAGGCTGAGATTGACAAATATTTAGTCTCTCAGAGAGAATTAAGGGAAATGGGGAGTAGGCAAGAAGCGGAGTTAAAGCCATGATTATATTGGATGGTGGTACTGGTTCAGTGGGCCATATGGTCTGATCCAGCTCCTATTTCTTATGCAGCTGTTGGTGGAATAACATCTGGGCAGGAGGAAAAGTGATTTATGATGCAGCAAGAAAGATATTTCAAGCTTCACTGACACTACATTGGATGCTTTGTTAGATGTGGGGTGACATTTACTGCCCTATCTGGGACCAGTTAGCCAGAGGTGCCCTGCTGTTGGCACCATGCCACTCACCGACCTACCACCATTGATATTTTACTAGTGTTGAAAGAGTTATCGAGGGGCCCACCCAGGGATCAATTGCAAGGAGAGCAGACTAGCTTTAAGTTTGATTTGACTTAATTTATTATTGCCACATATAGGTAGGGATATGATCAGCGCAACTTGTGGGCCAAAGGGCCTGTTTGTGCTGTGGCTTTCTATATATTAGTATAGAGTGAGAAGTATTGTTTCTTATGCGATACAGACAAAGCATACCGTACATAGCGAAGGAAAGGAGACAGTGCATAATGTACTGTTATAGTACATTAGGGTGTAGAGAAAGATCAACTTAATGCGAGGTAGGTCCATTCAAAAGCCTGATGGCAGCAGAGAAGAAGCTGTTCTTGAGTCGGTTGGCATGTGACCTCAGACTTTTATATCTTTTTCCCGATGGAAGATGATGAAAGAGAGTATGTCAGGGTGCGTGGGGTCCTTGATTATGCTGGCTGCTTTTTCGAGGCAGTGGGAAGTGTAGACAGAGTCAATGGATGTGAGGCTGGTTTGAGTGATGAACTGGGCTTAGTTCATGACCCTTTGTAGTTTATTGCAGTCTTGGACAGAGGAAGAGCCATACCAAGCTGTGATACAACCAGAAAGAATGCTTTCCATGGTGCATCTGTAAAAGTTGGAGAGAGTAGTGCCGGACATGCCAAATTTTCTTAGCCTCCTGAGAAAGTCGCAACGTTGGTGGGCTTTCTTGACTAAAGCGTCAGCATGGAGGGACCAGGACAGGTCGTTGGTGATCTGGATACCTAAAAACATGAAGCTCTCGACCATTTCTACTTTGTCCCCATTGATGTAGACAGGAGCATGTTCTCCTTTACGCTTCCTGAAGTTGATGACTATTTCATTCATTTTGTTGACATTGAGGGAGAGATTATTGTTGCCGCACCAGTTCACCAGATTCTCTATCTCTTCCCTGTACTCCGTCTCATCATTGTTTGAGATCTAAGCTAGTATGATGGTGTCATCAGCAAACTTGAAAATCAAGTTGATGGGGAATTTGGCCACACAGTCATTTGATTTGATTTGATTTATTATTGTCACATGTATTAACATACAGTGAAAAGTATTGTTTCTTGCGCACTATACAGACAAAACATATTGTTCATAGAGAAGGAAACAAGAGGGTGCAGAATATAGTATTACAGTCATAGCCAGGGTGTAGAGAAAGATCAACTTAATGCAAGGTAAGTCCATTCAAAAGTTTGACAGCAGCAGGAAAGAAGCTGTTCTTCAGTCGGTTGGTAGATGACCTCAGACTTTTGTATTTTTTTCCCGAAGGAAGAAGGTGGAAGAGAGAATGTTCAGGGTGCGTGGGGTCCTTAATTATGCTGGCTGCTTTGCTGAGGCAGCGGTAAGTGTAGACAGAGTCAATGGATGGGAGGCTGATTTGCGTGATGGATTATGCTACATTCACGACCTTTTGTAGTTTCTTGCAGTCTTGGGAAGAGTAGGAGCCATTCCAAGCTGTGATACAACCATGAAGAATGCTTTCTATGGTACATCTGTAAAAGTTGGTGAGAGTCGTAGCTGACATGCCAAACTTCCTTAGTCTTCTGAGAAAGTAGAGGCGTTGGTGGGCTTTCTTAAATATAGTGTCAACATGGGGGGACCAGGACAGGTTGTTGTTGATCTGGACACCTAAAAACATAAAGCTCTCGACCCTTTCTACTTTGTCCCCATTGATGTAGACAGGGGCATGTTCTCCTTTACACTTCCTGAAGTCAATGACAATCTCCTTTGTTTTGTTGACATTGAGGAAAAGATTATTATTGCCGCACCAGTTCACCAGATTCTCTATCTCATTCCTATACTCTGTCTCATCATTGTTTGAGATCCGACCCACTATGGTGGTGTCGTCAGCAAACTTGAAAATCGAATTGGAGGGGAATTTGGCCACACAGTCGTAGGTGTATAAGGAGTATAGTAGGGGGCTGAGAACACAGCCTTGTGAGGTACCGGTGTTGAGGATAATCGTGGAGGAGGTGTTGTTGCCTATCCTTACTGATTGTGGTCTGTGAGTTAGGAAGTTCAGGATCCAATCGCAGATGGAGGAGCAGAGCCCAGGCTAAGGAGTTTTGAAATGAGTTTTGTAGGAATATTTGTGTTGAAGGCTGAGCTTTAGTCAATAAATAGGAGTTTGACATAGGTGTCTTTGTTACCTACGTGTTCCAGGGTTGAGTGCAGAGCCAGAGAGATGCGTCTACTCTGGATCTGTTGTGGCGGTAGGCAAACTATAGTGGATCCAGGCAATCTGGGAGGCTGGAATTGATTTGTGCCGTGACTAACCTTTCAAAGCACTTCATAATGATGGATGTCAGAGCCACCGGACGACAGTTATTAAGGCACACTGCCTGACTTTTTTTGGTACTGGGATGATGGTTGTCTTCTTGAAGCAGATGGGGACCTCAGATTGGTGCAACGAGAGGTTGAAGATGTCTGCAAATACCGACAACAGCTGGTCCACGTAGGATCTGAGTACTCATCCGGGTACTCCATCTGGGCCAATCGTTTTCCATGGGTTGACTTTGGAGAAAGTTGCTCTGACTTCTGCAATGGTGACCTCGGATATAGGTTTGTCCAAGGCTTCTGGGGTGGAGGGCATGGTTCCGCTGACCTCTTGCTCAAAACGGACATAGAATGCATTAAGCTCATCAGGGAGGGGTGCGTTGGTGCTGGTGATTTTACATGCCTTCATCTTGTAGCCTGTCATGTCTTGCAGATCTTGCCATAGTCGACGGGGGTCGGTGTGGCTAGCCTGGGACTCTAGCTTGGTACAGTACTGTCTTTTGGCATCCTTGATGGATCTACTTAGATCGTATCTGGCTTTTTTTTAATAGATCAGGATCGCCTGACTTGAACGCCTCAAGATCTGGACTTCAGCCAACAGTGGATATCTCTGTTCATCCATGGTTTCTGGTTGGGAAACACATGGGTTTGCTTCTTTGGCACACCGTCTACTACACACTTACTAACGAACTCAGTTACTATAGTGGCGTACTCGTTCAGGCTGGTCGCAGAGTTTTTAAATATTGACCGGTCTACTGTCAATTTCCCGTAGGAAATCATCCGATTCCTCAGACCATCATTGCATGACTTTTTTTTAATGGATTCTCCCATTTCAGTTTATGCTTGTAAGCCTGGAGCAGGAGCTCAGCCTTGTGGTCTGATTTGCCAAAGTGTGAGTGGGCAATAGCGCGGTAGGCATGTTTGATATTTATGTAGCGGCATGGTGGCACAGTGGTTAACACTGCTGCCTCACAGCGCCAGGACCCAGGTTACTGGCTTGGGTCACTGTCTAGTGTGGAGTTTGCACATTCTTCCCGTGTCTGGGATATCCCACTGGGTTTCCCCTGGGTGCTCCGGTTTCCTCCCACAATCTGAAAGACGTGCTGGTTAGGTGCATTGACCTGAACAGGTGCCGGAGTGTGGCGACTAGGGGAATTTCACAGTAACTTCATTGCAGTGTTAATGCAAGCCTTACTTGTGACTAATAAAAAAACTTTACTTTAAAATTTTAGCAGTGGACTAGGATGTTTGGGCCTCTGGTGGAACAGGAGACATATTGGTGGTATCTTGCTAAGACACTCTTGGCCTGATTGAAGTCCCCGACCATGATGAACAAGGCCTCGGGATGTTTCTTCTCAAGCTGAGCACAAACTTGGGCTCCCCGCTGAACATGCACTCGATTCCTAAAAGTTACAAAGCCTAAAAGTCACAGAGAGGACTGGGCAGAACCAAGTCCATCTCCTTGCTTGCTCCAAATAAAATTCAAATTGAATCCAATTCATGGTCCCCACAAGAGATACATACAAGATCCAAGGTGGCAAGAAAAGGAATTACACCCCATCTTGGGCTTGATCTGACACTTGATCTTAGCCAAAAGGCTGAGAAGCAGTACATTTTGTGCTGGGCTGCATGCCCCAATTATGAAAATGGAGAGGCAACATAAAGTTTGTGTGCTGCCTGCATCATTTCAATAAAGTGTGGGATAATGCATCATGCTCAAATTTCAGGGCAATTCAAGTTGGCCCCTGTCCTTTCTTTCACAAAGAAGGTTATTAAATACATCTGTCTTTTTATCATCATCCACAAATTGTTAATCATCTCCTCTCCAAAGGTCCCATCTCTTTTTGACAACTCAGTTCAGATTATGTGCTTCAATCTCTGGATTGAGATTTGAACTCACAACCTTTTGACTCCAATATAAAAATGCTACCACTGAACCAATACCGCCACTTGAGAAGAAACCAAATTTCCATTCTGTATCTCCCTTATTAATATCTGCAATCCTTGGCATTGCTGTTAATTAAAAGAATAGTTTGTTCCCTTCAGGAGTGGCAATGAGTTTTTTCTGGTTTCAATTCTAATTTAAATGGAACAAGTTCCTGCAATTAAAGTATGTTGGAGGTAGCCATATGTACAAAGCAATCAATTTAGGGCATCCCTGCGCATTCTGTACAGACCTTTTTATATATGGATGGCTCAGAGGATGTGGATTTGATTGAAGTGTCAAAGCCAAGTGTTAGTGAAATGCAATTGAAGTGGTTGGAATCAAAATTCATGGGGGTTGTCTGGAGAGGAAATGTAACATGTGCTGTCTAAAAGCTAACACCACAGGATAAGACACTAGACATATATCAAAGGACTGGGAATGTCTGGGATATCCCACTCTGAATCAAAAGCAAATAACGCAATTGTCAGAGCACATTAAACAAAGAAAGTGAAACGTCTGAACAGTGGTTAACCAATAGTAATCTGAGGAGGGTTAAAGATACAGATGCTTTGGGCAAAAAAGGGTCATCCCTTTCTTGTTACAAAGCACATCACTTTATAATTAGAAGGTGTCAGCTTAGTGTTATCTACAGCTGAGCAGTTAATGGAATCTTTCAGCGCAGAATGTTTCTCATGATCAATCTTTGGGTTGTATGAGGAATTGGAGGCCTGAATTTTCACAAGTGTGGTTCACATTTTGAGTAATCAGAGGTAGTATATTGCAGTTGAGAAGCCAGTCATCCAGAGCACTGATCATACATCTCATATGCCCACAGATGTTAAACTAAAAAATTAAAATATAGCTTAATTGTTATGGTCGGAAATTTTTGTGTTATTGATAAAATCTCCATCCATTTCTTACCAGCTTGAAAATTGAAGTTTGCTTGGAGAATAATGGCCACTTTTTCCCCCACCCAGTCTCAAAGTGAGGGTAATTTTCTCTTTGGGCAGTGGATAAGGTGTATATCGGATGACCAATTCTACCAACAACCGTCTTTGTGTCAAACTTCACCAAACTAGCTAACTTTTTGGAGGCACATCCAATATAATTTGAAGCCAGCTAGACTGACTCGAGCATATTAAAATAATTTTAAAATACTCAGAATAAATTTAAAAATTGTAGATTTGAAAGAGAACAATGCTTAATTTCTCCAACATTAAAAATATTATAGCACATTGAGCTTAGAATGGTGGACGTATAACTCCCATACAAATAAGCTGAATATGAGAATTTTGCAAGGGAATGATGCTAATACTGGTACATCATTGCATTATGTGGGGGCATTTCTGTTTTGGACATTATGCTTGAGAATATTTACAGTTGTTGCAAATTACCTGTGTGTACTTATGAAACAGTACAATACAAATATTACACTGATGTGAAAATGAAAGTGCAAATATAAAATAGACCAACCTGGGACAGTTAATTGCAGGAACCCATCAATAATCATGTACAACACTTGCGTATTGCTGACATTTATCTTATGCAGAAATGACTGGCTCATTTAACCTGACAGAAGTTATACTGGATCACAATGGTCAATTATTAGTTTATTAACAATAAAACATAAGATTTTCATTGTCAATTAAAATACCATTGTGAAACACATGACAAAACATGAGAGACGTGAGAAGTACAAGAAATCAAGAGAATCAGAATGGTGCCACTTCCAGTTTCTTCTATAATTCGTAAACAATTTTGCAACAAATTGAGTTAAAGGAAGAAAATCAGGGGCTGGATGCTGCATCGAGCAGATGAATAAGACTCTGTTGCAGTAGTTGTGTTTACTCGTAAGATTGAATTACAACACTGATTGTTTTCACCACACTGAGATAGCTAAAGCAAGACAGATAACATGGTAAGATACAATACCTTCCTAATGAATGAAATGTGAGACATTATACATCCTATACCTGAAGAATGTTAGATTTTAGTCCCACTGTACTGCTATCTGATGTCAATTTATTCTCTTTGGAAACAATTCATGCTGAGAAAGCAGAAGGAAATGATTACATTGTTGAATGAGACTATAATCAATCTTTTACCACCCCGGTTTTCTTCAGTACTTTCTCTTTGATCATAGTGTAATCAAAAACACAGTGTAAGAAATAATTAAGTTCCAGCTAATTGTATCTGTGTGCAGGGCCTTGGGGTCTATAGCTTGTAGCCTCTAATGAAACTGATATTAACTGCCTAAACTCAGACCTAGCATGGCTGCACACAACTGATAAACATGATGTGGTAGCAATTTTCAAATCCATTTTAAAGTTCCATTGTTATTGAAATGCTACACAAATAGCCTTAGTCTGATTCATTCTTCTTTCTCATAATTTACCATTTTTTGTAAAATTAATATGGTAATAACTTTCCATTCATCGTTAGCTTGTGGGTTGAGAAACCCCCTTGCCCTCCCATTGCCGTACTCCCATGTCCCCCCACCTCAACTGTGAATTAAATAGAATCACAAAGGGTTAAAAACTCGACTGGCCCTGAAAATGGGTACCAGCATCCTGATGCACTATCACTCCGTATCCATTGATTCTCTTGCAGGCAGCATGCTATCTTGATGCTACCTGCTAATTATAATGATTGCAGTGCGCGGCAGCACAGTGCTGAATGTGCTGTCGAGTGGCTGTGTACCTCAGCAGCAGTGCCAAGATGCTGAGGATTTAGAACCACTTAAACCTAACCTGAATTGTTTAAAATTAGCCTGCACCTCTTAAAGGGGAGGTGCTTCGGGCTGAAGCAGTTGCTGCGGGTGGCTGGAGAAGAGTCTTTTAGCAGGGAATGTTTTATCTAGGCAGAGAGAGAGCTGCAAGATTCACTGGTACAGCACTTGAGACCTTGGCACAGTAGGTGAACAGGAAGAAAGATGTCCTCCATTTACAGGAAGTCTTCCAGGCTGACATTGAAAAAGTAGATAGCTATCTCTATCAGTGGTTGTTGCTAGCTGGGCATGCTGGCACCCAATGTCTGCTCTTTATGACACAGGCATTCCCCATTCAGAATCAAAACAGATTTTATCCTTTTGATCTGTAAAGTTTGCTGAGGTCATGACACTCAGAGGATCTTTAGATGCTTAGTTTATGGAATCATCCCCACTGCATTCAGTTAATGGCCATAAATACGGTTTAAATATAGCTAAACGGTAGCATCATGGTTAACACTGCTGCCAGAGACCTGGGTTTGATTACAGCCTTAGGTGACTGTGTGGAGTTTGCACATTCTCCCTATGTCTGGGTGGGTTTCCTCCAGGTGCTCCGGTTTCCTCCCACCAGCCAAAAAATGGGCAGGTTAGATTGATTGGCCATGGCAAATTGCTCCATAGTATCCAAAAATGTGTAGTTTAGGGGGATTAGCTATGGTAGATCTTACATGATAAGGCGGTGAGTGGGTTTGGGTAAATTGCTCTTTTGGAGAGTTAGTGCAGACATGATGGGCCAAATGGCCTCCTTCTGCACTGTAAGGATTCTGTAGAGATTATAAATACAAGATAGAAATCTAAGGGGGAAAATAAGATGAATTCTTTTCACTCAGAAAATGGAACTTGTTACCACAGGAAGTGGTCAATGTAAATGGTTTAGGTGCTATCAAAAGGTGTCTAGTACTTACAGAAACAGGAAAAGGAAGACATGCCTTAAGATTGAGAGGATGGAATGGAAGGCGACTTGTATGGAGTACAAACACAAGCACAGACTAGTTTGGCCAAATGGCCTGTTTTTACACTGCATGTTCAATCTGATTTAAATTGATATGACAGCACAAACATCACCTGGATGTCCCGAGGATACAAAATTATTTGCACAATTTTCTGACATGCTTTCATTTTTAGGTCTCACAGCAGTGAAGAGAGGGAGAAGACATTTTGGAGAGATTCCCAAGATAGGTGAAAACATTTTTTTATGTCTAATAGATGTTCAAAGTATATATAAGATGCATAAAGTGTAAGGTCGAAATTTTAATGAGGGCGGCACGGTGGCACAGTGGTTAGCACTGCTGCCTCACAACGCCAGGGATCTGGGTTCGATTCCTGGCTTGGGTCACTGTCTATGTGGAGTTTGCATGTTCTCTCGGTGTTTGCGTGGGTTTTCTCCGTGTGCTCCGGTTTCCTCCCAGAGCCTGAAAGATGTGCTGGTTAGGTGCATTGACCCAAACAGGCAGCAGAGTGTGGTAACTAGAGGAATTTCACAGTAACTTCATTGCAGTGTTAATGTCAGCCTTACTTGTGACTAATAAATAAACTTTACTTTAATCATTTTTACAATGTTTTCATGCAATGCTGCTGTTTATTCCTTTAAAAGATGCTTTTGCATGTATCAAGGTAGGTTTATCTTATAAAAGTATCTGTAATGTTCAGCTAAAGTAATGTTGTGAAATATATGTTTACATGGCATTTGTGGTGCTTTCCAGTTTGAAGTCTCTTTAATGCGATGTTGATCTTTAGAAGCCTCTTAAACAGTAAATTTGATATATGTGAAAAGTCTGGTTATATATTTTGGCTATTTCAAAAACTTTAGAGAGGTGTAATGTTTAAAATTACATTCGCAAGCCTCCCATAAGCTGATGTGAACTCTCTCCCTGACAGGAATTCCAGGATCCAGCATGGACTAAAAACATGACCAGGAATCATGTCCAATCCTTGACACATCATAATTTCTGCTTTGCTGATTGGAACTGCATTACTTATGTTCAGGAGTCGACATAGGCACAGGGACCACAAGAGGAGAGCCAGGCAACATGTCCGCTTACTGAGCAAGAAGTGTACAGGCAGAGGGTGTCACAGGAAATGATGTCAGAGGAGCTGTGCTTCAGCAAGGAAATTATGCTTCAGCAAGGAAGTGATAGGGGCATCTCTGTGAAATGCTGAAGCAAGACCTAAAGCCAAACTCAAAATGCCTTAACAATGGAAATGAAACTCACGATGTCTGGGCATTTGCAATATATCATTAATGACATTTGTTACATTTCGCTCCAAGACCTTTGTTCAGCAGGTAACTGAGTCCATTTTTCAAATGGCTTCAGAGTTTACTAGTTTTGACATCCCCTGTGAGGATGAAGGAGAGGGCCTTCGCATTCTATGGGACTGCTGGTTTCCCAAAAGCTATTGGGGCCTTCGATGGAACACAAATTCCGTTGAAGGCACCAATAGATGAGGCTGCTTCCTTCGTCAACAGAAAGGGTTCCCATTCCTTGAATGTGATGATAGTGCGTGATGTCAAAATGAAACTCCTCAATGTGAATGCAAACAACGTGGGAAGTGTCCATGACTCAATTTGTCCTGGCGAACGTACCGGACTATGACTACATCACTAGGAATTACAGGATGGCTACTGAATGGAAATGGGTACCAGTTCAGAACGTGGGTTATAACACCATTTCAGAGGAGCAGCAGTGAAGCACGTGAGTGATACAACCGTGCACGCATAACGGCATGTTGGCTGGCGGAGAAAAAATAGGACTTCATCTTTCTGTTGCCTGGACAGGTCAGGGGACACTTTACAGTACTCACCTGTGATAGACTCGAGAATTGTCGTGGTATGTTGTGCATTGCACAACTTTGCTCTTCAGCAAGGACTGACCCTTCACCCTGGAGGTGATTTAGCTACAGAAATGAGGCGCTGGAGAAGTGCAAATGGAGTCAGATGCAAACATGTCTCCTGGAGCATGCGAGGAGGCCCAGGCTCAGGCCACCACCAGAGCAGCTAGAAAATGCCTGGCTATTGCTGCTTTTGGACATTGATTAATTCACCACCTGTCCCTCCTTCCATGATTCTCTCCCTCTTTCCTTCCAAAATAAGACAACACCATTGTATTAAAGTTGAAAGAATTACTTTAATTTTAAAAATGTGAAAAACATGAGATTGTTATTATTCAAAATGTTAAAGTGCAGCTGCTTAGGTTAAAGGTTACTGTGATCTCCAATACTTAAGATTTGTATCTCTTACATTATTTTGATGAATAAATGTTTTACATAAAAGTTTACAGACTATTGCAAATTTGTTATTACAGCAACAAAAAAATCACAGCACACTTAAATGGGAAACTATAACTGAATAACATAACTCAAATGAACAACAAAATCTGAGGTGGAGCAGTGTAATTTTAAATGAGGGTACAAATATACTAATAAACAACGCAAATCAAAATTAGTCAAATGTAACAAAACACAGGGTGCAGTCAATCAGTGGTTAATCAAAAGTGCAATAAATAAGGAACACGAAGCAACAAAAATACAAAGAAAATATTCATCGTGAAAAAATGGGGTGAATGAGGTAGAGAGGACAGTTTTGGAGGGAGAGGTGAGAGACACTAATGTCTTCTGCACCAGAAGATTTAGGTACTGCAGCATTTCCAGCAGGTGTCTCTGCACCGGGCAACTCCTAACAGAATATGCAGCATTCAGGTTTACAAACCTCTCAAGAATCTATTGAAGAGATTCATTATGCTGCCTCCTAAGTTCATTGTGTTCCTGAAAAATCTGCGTATGCCGGGTATGGGCCTCAGTTAATCTTTGCAGATGCTGTCTAACATCTGTCTTTATATCAATTAAGGCTGACATTGCAGCTGTGAATTGGCCCTCTGTTTACCCCTCTGTGACAGATCCTGATACAAGCGGGTCAAGGTTCAACTCAGCATCTTCATCACCACCTGCACTGATCGCAAGTTGCCTTTGTGGTTGTGGAGGTGGCGGAGCTCCTGCTGCCAATGCTGTAGGCTCCTCACCTCCTGAAGATTGTGAGTGCCCTTCCTCCAACACAGCAGCCATATTACCATGGGCCTGCCCCTCCGCAAGCACTATTAAATTTAGCATTAGCACTGGATTTTCATCAGCACCACTTTCAAAGTCTGAATCCTCAGCTTGCTGACAGGCCTGTCCCTGCCCTGTTACAGCTACAATGCTGCACGGCAATGATGTACTCACCTCCATTACATCCTGACCTCTTTCAGGAATCTCTTGCTGCAACAAACTCACTTACACTGGCATCTGCGAGAGCAAAATAAGCACAATTATTTTTGTAACAAATTAACTGTCATCTTGTTAGTGTGAGCATTCAGTTTTTTTTACATCTCCTTCGCTCATCCCCCACGTCTGATACAACGCTGTTTATCATGGGGTTGGAGGGACCCATCAACCTCCATATGTGCTCCTCGCATACTGTTAGGTCCTTAATGTAGAGCTGCCCCCTCCAGTCAGTGAACATTGCTGTACATTATGGGCCAGCTTTGAAGAAAGAAATTTATTTTTTAAAAATCTGACAATCCTGTCCTGTGACAGATTTTACGACTTCTGGAGACAACTGAAAGTTTGTTCCCTGGAGGACTTATTGTTCCCGTGATAACAATCTGGCAAAGTAACATCCATCTCCAAGGCAACTGCATTTTATGACACCTCAAAAACTTAGCACTGTAATTTTCTGTATTGCCTAATCAAGATATTTGCTTAAACTAATTCAGAGCCATCTCCAAGGCAAATGCATTTTTGACACTTCAGAAAGTTAACCTTTCTGTATTGTCTAATCAAGATGGGATGAAACTAGTTCACAGCAGCTCCAAATCAATTGCATTTTTGACACTTCAGGAACTTAGTATACGAAATAACTCCTCAGAGGCCAATGTGCCTTCACCAGATTCCCTTTATTTACAAACTCAATTCCACTCTGAAGACTGCTTCAGGTACAAATTCAGAATCTGGAGTTCCAGTAGCCCTGACACTCCTCAATATGTATAGACAGGTGAGGCTAGGCAGGCATGTATTACCTCAAGCAGAGAGCTCACATTCCAACAGCCCAATTTCATGGGCCTCATTGAGGTAATTACATATACAAAACAAGCATTTCTGATCTTTCTTCATTTTAAAGTCACAAACTGGGATTTTAAGTTTTGAAATTACTTCATGTATTCAGATATATGCATATCCTGGCAGAACAAATGAAATCATTCAGTTTCTTACAGGACTGATCCACCATCCTTGGCACAATCCATTATATTTTTTCCTCTCTTTAGCTCTGAAGAACAGTCATACAGGGACTTGAAATGTTAACTCTGTTTTTCTCTCCACAGATGTTGCCAGGTCTGGTGTGCTTATCCAGCATGCTCTGTTTTTGTTTCAGATTTCCAGCATCGCAGTATTTTGCTTTTATTTGTGTTAAATTCACTGCTATTTCTCTTCCAGGAATGCCAACCTTGAAGAGGTACTGCTCTTCTCTCTGATGGGATTTCCATTTGTCTCTTTTACCATGTTCACTTTCATTTCCCTGCTGGTGTTTGACAATGTGTTTACCAAAACTCAGTTTCATAGCCATATTTCCTTCCTAAGTGACTGTTCCTGTCTCTAACTTACCCCATGAGATTCTAACTAAGGCCCATCCCTCATGATTTGAATCCACCCAGGATTACAGGTATCTCTGGGACATACAACACTCCTTATACTGCTGTTCTCACCACACTCAGAGCCATATATTCACACTCAACCTCTCTCACCAGCACTGTTGACTCACCCAATCTCAAAGCTGTCTTTGTCCCTACTTTAATTTCCTTCTTCATCTCACCCGATGTCTTAACAAGACTCTTTTTCTCTTCCTTTCAAGTATTAAGAAATGCATGCTCTAACAACTTATTGATACCTACGCCCATCCGAGACCTGCCACACATTACCGTCCCTTTAACTCCATCCTTTCTTCTAATTCCAGCCCTTGCCATGTATTCAGTATCTCATAAGAGCTGCCCTCTCTGATGCTGAATGTTCTGTACTCAGGAAAGAGCTCAGTTTCATCCCCTAGTGCCCTCACCTCAATGAAGTTTGGGCTGGGTATGATGCTGAACTCTCCTTCCATCACCTTTGTCTCCATGCTCACTTTAATTGGGCAGAAATCCTCTCCCCATTCAATGGAGTTTTTCACTTGCCTTCAGTATTCTCCTTCTAGCTTCACATGTGCTTCTGAATTGGAACATAGAAAACAGAACATTTACAGCACAGAAGGAGACCATTCAGCCCATCGTTCCTATGTCAGCTGAAAATCACTATCCTACCTAATTTCACTTTCCAGCTCCTTATCCATAGCCCCGTACGCAAGATTTTTTTAAAAATGCAATGCAAGTTTCTACCTCAATAACCATTGAGGCAGTGAGTTCCAGAGCTCCACCTCGTTTTAAGTGAAAATCTTTCTCCTCAATTTCCCTCTAATCCTTCAGCCGATTAATTTACATCCACATCCCATGGTTATTGACCTCTCCACTGATGAAAACAGATCCTTCCTATCACCTTATGTGTGGTCATCATCATTTTAACCTTTCTTTACACCTCCACTCAGCCTCCCCAGTTCCAAAGAAAACAACTTCATTCTATCCAATCTTACCTCACATTAAAATTCCCTATCTTGGCAGCAACATATCTTCTGTATGCTCTCTAGTATGATCACATCTTTTGTATAATGCGGTAATTAGAACAGTTTCCGGTTATCCACCTATGGTCTCGTTCGCATTTTATATCATTGTAACATAACCCCCCTACTCCTAATTAGCCTTCTTAGATATCTTTTCTACTTGTCCTGCCATCTTCAAGGATCTGTGGACATGCACTATAAGGTCCTCTGTTTCTCTCCCTTTAATAGTATTCAATTATTTAAAGTTAATTTATTAGTCACAAGTAGGGTTACATTAACATTGCAATGAAGTTACTATGAAAATCCCTGAGTTGCCACACTCTGGTGCTTGTCCGGGTACACTCAGGGAGAATTTAGCATGGCCAACGCACCTAATCAGCACGTCTTTCAGACTGTGGGAGGAAACCAGAACGCTTGGTGGAAACCCACGGGGAGAACGTGCAGACTCTGCACAGACAACCAGGAATCGATCCCGGGTCCCTGGCGCTGTGAAGCAGCAGTGCAAACTACTGTGCCACCATGCCTCCCATTTATTGTGGATTCAAAAAGTAAGGGACACAGTACTGAGCCCTGTGGAATCCCAATGCAAACAAACGGTCTTGCAGTCATCAGAACAACCAATACCTATACCATTTCTCTCATAAATCTTAAACTATGATAAATTTCTGACCATTCTAGATAATCTTTAGGCTTTGTGTTACTGGTCTTTGCTGCGAGTAGATTCTCTATCCATTTTAATGATGTGGAAGTGTTTGTTTTTACAGTCCAATATCTACCCATAGGATAGCAAGCCACAGAGCTTTAATAAGAGGCATGATGTTCTCACATGTTTGACTGCATACTTCTGTAATCTTCTGAACATTGGACTCATTGACACTTTAATGACATGAGACCAGTCATTGAGTTACATTATTATAGTCAGTAAGCGGATGTACAGTGCTAAAGTTATCGGCCACTGATAGTCCAGAAAGCTATTTACACCAGAAATTCTTTTGTCAGCTTATTTGCATATCCACTGGAGTATTGATTAATGTAAACCCATGTAGGATGGTTGTGATTTTTTGAGGTTTACAGAAATCAGAGTGCAGCCTTTAAGGAGTTAATTCTGGCTGCAGATTGCAAGGGGAGGTTGGGGAGCAGCAGGAAAGTAAGAAATAGTGTTTGACTGAGCTGATCGTCAGCTGCATCTTCAGGAATGGTTTCTGGTGCTATACTTCAAGAATATCTAATTCAAGAATATCTAATTCAAGGTCAACTGCTGTAATCTACCAAACAAGGACATTGCACAGAGCAGAGAAGATTCTAGAATTTCACTGAATCTGACCCGCAAACCCGCTTAAATAAATCTGCTCAAGAGACCTCTGAGTTTCCATGGCAGAAAATATGCCAACAATATAACTCGTGACGTGTGGAGAAAGATGGCATGACCACTGACTCCCAATGCTCTTAGCTCTGGGACTGAAGACCAGTCATAAAAACTCTCAATGGCCTGACCAAGGATGAAATGGCAACTTGTTCCTGCAATGACTTAAAAAAATCTGGTATTATAAAAGCTTCAAAAGAACCTTCAAATTTTTGGTCAGTGTTGCTTTTGTTGTCATCTTTAGGGCAACATCGAGGCAGAGAGCAGCGATCACCTCTCAAATGAAGCTGAACTGTGAAAGAAGATGAGTTCGGCTAATAGTTTTCAGGGTCTATAAATACAGGCCTGGGTGAAGACGGATCACAATCGGATCAATCACAATCTAATTGAATGGTAGTTCGGTCATGAGAGGTTAAAGACCTACTTCTGTTCCCATGTTGCTATATATAATTGGATGTGAAGAATGCACATTTTGGTGAGAAACCAGAAAGCTACAGACATTCACAAATCCAGAACCAATCATGAATCACCAAACACAAGACATAGATGAGGGAAGAAAATCAGGCTCAATGAATAAAAATAATGCAAAATCAAAAACAAGATGTCATGCCCCAAAAAGGTGCATTCCAGACTAAAAGGCGTTGGGTTATGCATATCCTAAAGACCATCAGATAGCATTCCTGAATTGAATGGGTCAATTGAATGATTTGATTTTGATTTGATTTGATTTGTTATTGTCACATGGATTAGTATAAAGTGAAAAGTATCGTTCCTTGCGCACTATACAGACAAAGCATACCGTTCATAGAGAAGGAGAGAATGCAGAATGTGGTGTTACAGTCATAGTTAGGGTGTAAAGAAAGATCACCTTAATGCACGGTAGGTCCATTCAAACGTCTGGTGGCAGCAGGGAAGAAGCTGTTCTTGAGTCGGTTGGTACATGACCTCAGACTTTTGTACCTATTTCCCGATGGAAGAAGGTGGGAGAGAGAATATCCGGGGTGCATGGGGTCCTTAATTATGTTGGCTGCTTTGCCGACGCAGCGGGAAGTGTAGACAGAGTCAATGGATGGGAGGCTGATTTTCATGATGGATTGGACTACATTCACGATCTTCTGCAGTTCCTTGCGGTCTTGGGCAGAGCAGGAACCATACCAAGCTGTGATACAACCAGAAAGAATGCTTTCTATGGTGCATCTGTAAAAGTTGGTGAGAGTTGTAGCTGACATGCCAAATTTCCTTAGTCTTCTGAGAAAGTAGAGGCGTTGATGGGTTTTCTTAACTATAGTGTCGGCATGGGGGGACTAGGACAGGTTGTTGTTGATCTAGACACCTAAAAACTTGAAGCTTCTGAATGGAAGAAAGTAATTGTTTTAACCTATCAAGATGGATGGAAGTAATATAAGTGCAAGATGCTGCACATTTTGGAGATCTGAAATAAATAACAGAAAGAACTGAATGAACTCAGCAGATCTGTGGAGAGAGCACACGCACGTGCACGCAAACACATGCACGCACACACAATTCCTCTCTGCACACCCCCATGGACAGGGGGATCAACCCACCACCATCATGGACACAGATATCCACCCAACTCTCCAACACGCACATAGGGAACTCCCACATCCATACAAACAGGGAATTGCTCCTTCTACCCACATGGGAAGCCCCTCCCTGCCCCCACAGACACAAGAACCCTCACAGGGGTCACACCCCCCACCCCCATGGTCCTCCACAGAGGACTGCCCCCTTAGCACTGCCCCCGGCAATACCCTGCCACTGCCTCCTGGCACAGTTCCAGGAGGCAATGCCAGAGTACTGCCTGATATGTCCCTCTCTCCTTTGGGAGCTGTACTTACCTGTACATCACTGAGGGATTCATACTGCATGGTTAACGTTTCTCCAGACCTGTTGTAAACCTTGCCGTTGGGGGAAATCTGAATGTACAGGGAAAATACAGTGGAAAAGCTCACAGATGACATTGGAATGTATTTCAGTGAGGTCACTATTCCTGGGTGTACCAAATTATGTCAATTGTAGGGGGTGGGGATGATCATTGTGAGATCTCTTGTTTTTGACTGCTTACGAGATTTTGTGCGGTTGTCGCCATTTATGCCCACAGCAAACAGGGGTGCAAAATCCAAGTCAGAGTTAATATTTTGAACCAATCGGACTCTTCTTCAGAACAATGGAATCATAATCCAAGAACAATAAAGCAGGTTGTGGCTCATCGATCTAAGAACAGCACCATATTTGGTAACAAAACCACATTTGTGAGGATTCACATAGTGGAATAGCCATGTTTGTCCTTTTTACTTTTTAAGTAGTCATATAATCATAGTCATAGAGGTCTACAGCACAGAAAAAGGCCCTTTGACCCATCAGGTCTGCACCAGTCAAAGACAAGTCACCCACCTATTCTAATCCCATTTTCCAGCAATGTTATCTGCAGAGAAACAGAAAAGGCAGTAACATCTGTGCCTGAGAAAGATCTGAAGAAGGTAATACTGTCAGGTCTCCGAGCCTGTTCCCTTCTGTGTCCACCACGACAGAAAACTCACCACAGACAAGACTGCAAGAAACAGATTTTGTGACCTACAGAAAGTCCATCATTTTGAGGAAATTCTTTAAATGATTTCAGCATGTGGCTTAAGCTGCCAGACACACCTAAAGTGCATTTGGTGTGAAGGTGGTTGCTCATCAGACCTGCAGCTCACCACTTCCAAAACAAGATTACCCACGTGAATTATCAACTGTTCCTTTCCTTATAACTTGTAAAAGTGTATGATTCTCTCCACTGTATTTTCCTTGAGTATTGTGTGAGTGGGTGATGCAGCGATAATTCTTGGGCTGAATGTGTAAATAAACAATTATCTTTATTTCTTTCAACCCATGAAAAGCCTGCTTTTTGTTATTAAAACCATCCACACACTCAGGACTTTTGTTTTTTAAAATGCACACATACCTTCCTCTCAAAAATTCACTGATTATGGCCCGTTGGGAAGAGAAGGTTCTTAGAAGTTCCCTCTCACCTTGCCCATAACAAAGGGAACGCTAAATCAGTCTTTGTACACAGTGACAAGCCTAAAACAATAGTTTTTTTTTGTGTCCACGGGAACTCAGTACAGTGGCATTAAAAGACTTATGAAATTCAATCTCTGATTTTGATGGATGGAGCTGCTCTGGAATAAATCAGCTGAGGAAACCCTTTGTATGTCAAGCCTGTAACTCTAATAGGCACACAACAAGGTGCAGGTGAGTGAGGTGAGAAATAACCTGAGCTCAATATCCTTTGAAAGTAGATAAAAGCAGAGTACCAAATCAGAATGTGTGCAGAGGTCTCGAACAACAGCATGGATCAACAGCAAACTGCAAAACTAGGTAAAGAACAAAGGGGACACTCACTGTGTTGCACCTAATAGTTCTACTCAAGAAGCAGAGATAAAAAGAAAACACTTCAGCACTATGTACAAGGAGCTAATTCAGATTTGGGCTGCTCTTTCACTGATGCTACTGATTCTATTTATGTTGGGTACCTTACATCATATAATTTAGGAAACTGATGCCATGTCAGATGGGAGACCAACAAATGCAATGTTAGCATTCATTTCGAGAGGACAAAAATACAAAAGCAGCGATGTACTGCTGAGGCTTTATAAGGCTCTGGTGAGACCACATTTGGAATACCGTGAGCAATTATGGGCCCCCTATCTAAGGAAGGATATGCTGGCTCTGGAGAGAGTCCATAGGAGGTTCAAGAGAATGATCCTGGGAATTAAAGGCTCGACGCATGAGGAGCATTTGAGGAATCTGGGTCTGTACTCAGTGGAGTTTAGAAGGATGAGGGGGGATCTCATTGAAACATATAGAATACTGAAAGGCCTGGATAGAGTGGACGTGGGGAAAATGTTTCCATTAGTAGGTGAGACTAGGATCTAAGGGCACAGCTTCAGAATAAAGGGACGACCCTTTAGAACCGAGATGAGGGGGAATTTCTTCAGCCAGAGGGTGGTGAATCTATGGAATTCATTGCCACAGAAGGCTGTGGAGGCCAAGTCATTGAGTATATTTAAGACAGAGATAGAAAGGTTCTTGATTGGTAAGGGGATCAAAGGTTACGGGGAAAAGGCAAGAGAATGGGTTGAGAAACTTATCATCCATGATTGAATGGTGGAGCAGACCTGATGGCCAAATGGCCTAATTCTGCTCCTATATTTTATGGTCTAACAAGAAGTTGGGGAATAGCCCAGATCCAGTTCATGCTTAATGAGGGACAGGAAGACAGGTTGTGAAGAACTCAAAATGCTTATTTTTACTCACAACAGTATTCTAAATGAATACGAGCTTGATTTTGGCAACCATGGCAGGTAGCTTTCCTGACTTATTGGTCCAGTCTCAGTTAAAAAGTATCCAAAATGCATGATTTTCACTCTGGGGGTTGAGCCCGCTGACTCCAGAAGCAGAGTGCAGGCAAGTTCAGGCCCTTGCAATGGCCAAAAGAGGGTCTGTTTGACCTCAACACTGAGTTCCAATGGACCTGCTGAGTCCAGGCACTGGTTAGGCCCCATTTGGAGTACTGTGAGCAATTTTGGGCCCCACACCTCAGGAAGGACATACTGGCACTGGAGCGGGTCCAGCGGAGATTCACACGGATGATCCCAGGAATGGTAGGCCTGACATAGGATGAACGTCTGAGGATCGTGGGATTATATTCATTGGAGTTTAGGAGGTTGAGGGGAGATCTGATAGAAACTTACAAGATAATGAACGGCTTAGATAGGATGGACGTAGGGAAGTTGTTTCCATTAACAGGGGAGACTAGGACGCGGGGGCCTTAGAATAAAAGGGAGTCACTTTAGAACAGAGATGAGGAGAAATTTCTTCAGCCAGAGAGTGGTGGGTCTGTGGAATTCATTGCCACAGAGGGCTGTGGAGGCCGAGACGTTGAGCGTCTTCAAGACAGAAATTGATAAATTCTTGATTTCTCGAGGAATTAAGGGCTATGGGGAGAGAGCGGGTAAATGGAGTTGAAATCAACCATGATTGAATGGTGGAGTGGACTCGATGGGCCGAATGGCCTTACTTCCGCTCCTATGTCTTATGATCTTATGGTCTTATGGCTTTCCTCACGACCAGCAAAAATTAGATGAGTCAGAAATGGCTGAGGGACATGTGTATCTGCTTCACACCCACCATTTATTAAGAGGTAAAAGGAAGGCTCTGCAAAAATCCAGCATTCTCTGATCCTGTGTTCCTAACAGGGGGACTTGTTTGTAGACAGCATATATCAACAATTCAGCTAATTGTGGAGCAATTTCAAACCAGTGCATGCCCAGATTCTTCATAGTTTTGCTGATGGGGAAGACTCCCCTAAAACATGATAACATAAAGTTACATCTAATCGTCCTGAAATTCCTGTTTTTTGAAGACCATTGAAATTGCATAATTGGACAGGAGGCTACAGAATTTGAATCAGGATGCAGTAATGGAAGGTATCTATCATGTTTTCACCATTAAACTCTCTGTTGGAAGTATGGGAAGATGCACTTGCGTCTGACCCACCTCATTTGTACGGGTGTCACCACAAGAGGCAGGGCAAGTGGGGTGCTGTCATCAAGCAGAATTCTTACCAATTCCACCTCAAAGAACAAAGAACAGTACAGCACAGGAAACAGGCCCTTCGGCCCTCCAAGCCTGTGCCGCTCCTTGGTCCAACTAGACCAATCGTTTGTATCCCTCCATTCCCAGGCTGCTCATGTGACTATCCAGGTAAGTCTTAAACGATGTCAGCGTGCCTGCCTCCACCACCCTACTTGGCAGCGCATTCCAGGCCCTCACCACCCTCTGTGTAAAAAACATCCCTCTAATATCTGAGTTATACTTCGCCCCTCTCACCTTGAGCCCGTGACCCCTCGTGAACGTCACTTCTGATCTGGGAAAAAGCTTCCCACCGTTCACCCTATCTATCCCCTTCATAATCTTGTACACCTCTATTAGATCTCCCCTCATTCTCCGTCTTTCCAGGGAGAACAACCTCAGTTTACCCAATCTCTCCTCATAGCTAAGACCCTCCATACCAGGCAACATCCTGGTAAACCTTCTCTGCACTCTCTCTAACGCCTCCACGTCCTTCTGGTAGTGCGGCGACCAGAACTGGACGCAGTACTCCAAATGTGGCCTAACCAGCTCACTTGGCCTGACTGCGACATATGCTTCTGCGAAGCAGAGTGATTATCATAACAAAAGTGCTCTGGTGACTGTCCCTTTAAGGGCGACACAGTGGATGTGGGTCACTTGGCTTGAGGGACCAATTGGGACCAAGAGTGGTGGGTGCTCGCCTCTGTTCAGTTTTTCCATGTTAATAAATATCCTTTCTGTTCTTGGTGAAGTCTGTGAGTATACATCATCATATTTGCATGTTTTAAACTTTGTAAAAAGCATCAGTTGGAATAGACAGCCTGATACTGTTGTAACAAGACACTGCAGTACAATTCCTTTCGCTCAGACCATGGCAGACACTTCAGCTGTACAAGAAACTGGTGGAGGCACTCATTTCTCACCATGGGAGTTGAGATGGAGTTAAGTGGCCATCCACCCACCCAAAATCTGACACCAGAAAGATCTCTACAAGGAATGTTGGATTTAAATGCAGGATGTTTTGGATGACAGGGTCTCCTGTAAGGTGGGACTTCCTCCTCCATTTGAAGAGGAAGTCCCATCCTACAGAGTTGCCAGACATTTTGATTGGCTTCCAGCTCTTTAGTCCCAGCAGCACCAGGTTCTGAGCAATGATCCCTGATGGGAATACAGGAAGTCCTGAAGGAGAAGGAAATGCTATGATTGCCATTCTTCGGTAAATCTGGGGTACCAGTAGGGCATGGCTGGCAGTCCCAGTGATGGGATAAGGAGCTATGTTTGAAAGGCTGTAGGGGATGGATTAAAGGGAGTATGACCTTGTGAGCAGTGCCTTCAATGGCCATGGAGGACTCCCAGAGGAGATCTCTCACTATTTCCCAATAACAGACCACATAGCAAAACTGCTTGGTTATCCACCTGATGAGGGTGTGTCCCCACCACAGGTAATATAGTGGCAAGAGTAGGATGAAGTATTTAAGAGGTCATTAATTGGCCTGAAAAAGCCCAAGGGCCCAATCTTACCACAGCTAGAACCCGCCATGCACCTTTCTACCTACATTGTATGTTATGCTGATGGGAAAGACTCCCTTAAAATATGATAACATAAGGTTACATCTTAGAGTCCTGAAGTTCCTGTTTTTTGAGGACCATTGAAATTGCATAATTCGGCCACCCCAGCCCAGAAAATGGGAGACAGATAGGTGGTGTTGCATTCATTGAGCCCCCAACATTCAAACCAACAGGAGGGGAGTATAAAATTTCACCCCAAGTGTTTTTTGCATAAGATTGTTGTTCCAACAGCAAACTATTCCTGACACATTTATAGCATTACTCTTGTAGTATAAAGGTTTGTTTCTGAACAATAGATTGTCAACAGGAACTTATAGATCCAATGCTGGAACTCACTGAAGCATATGGTGAAACTGTCAAGTTAAAAGATGGTAATGTCACTGCTCTAGTAATCCAGAAACCTAGTCTAATACTCTGGCGACATGGCAGATGGTGGAATTTGAATTCAATTCATGAAATCTGGAATTGAAGGCTAGTTTCAGTAATAGTGACCATGAATCTATCATTAATTATTGTAACTAATGATAGACTCATGGCAACACATAATGGCAACACAGGTGGCCAAGGTGATTAAGAAGGCATATGGCATGTTTGCCTTCATCAGCCGGGGCCTTGAGTACAGGAGATGGGAAACCATGTTGCAGCTTGATAAAGCCTTGGTTATGCCACATTTGGAGTATTGTGTGCAATCTGGTCACCAAACTATCAGAAGGATGTGGAAACATTGGAGAAAGTGCAAAGAAGATATTGCCTGGTCTAAAGGGTGTTAGCTATGAAGAGAGGTTGAATAAATTAAGATTGTTTTCACTGGAAAGATGGAGGCTGAGGGGAGACCTGATAGAGATCTACAAAATTATGAGGGGCATAGACAGGGTGGATAGTCAGAAGCATTTTCCAAGGGTGGAAGTGTCAATTACAAGGGGGCACAGTTCAAAGGTGAGAGGGGGAAAGTTATAAATTGGTGCCCCTTTATTCTGAGACTATGCCTTCTGGTCCTAGACTCTCCCATGAGGGGAAACATCCTCTCAACATTTACCCTGTCAAATCCCTTAAGAATCCTCTTTGTTTCAATGAGATCACCTCTCATTCTTTTAAATTCCAATGTGTCCCAACCTGTTTAACAATCCATCCATACCGGGGATCATCCTAGTAAACCTTCTCTGAACTGCCTCCAATGAAATAATATCTTTCCTTAAGTAAGGGGACCAAAACTGCTACACTACTCCAGATGTGGTCTCACCAGTACCTTGTACAGTTGCAGCAAGACTTCCCTACTCTTATACTCCAACCCTCTTGAAATAACGGCCAACATTCCATTAGCCTTCCTGATTAGCCGCTGCACCTGTGTGCTAGCTTTCTGTGTTTCATGCACAAGTACCCCCAACTCACTTTGTGTTGCAGTTTTCTGCATTTTTCTCCATTTAAATAATACTCTGCTCTTTTGTTCTCCCTTCCAAAATGAACAACTTCATATTTTCCCACATTATACTCCATTTGCCAGCTTTTTGCCCACTTACTTAACCTATCAATATCTCTTTGTAAACTGTTTGTATCCCTTTCGCAACTTACCTTTCCACCTATTTTTTTTGTCATCTGGAAATTTGGCTACAGTACATTTGTTCCCTACCTCCAAGTCATTCATATATATTGTAAACAGTTGCAATCCCAGCACTGATCCCTGTGGAACCCCACAGGTTACAGGTTGCCAGCCTGAAAAATAACCCATTTTCCCCACTTGCTGCTTCCTGCCTGTTAGCTAATTCTTTATCCATGCCAATATACCACCTCCAACATCATGGGCTTTTATCTTATGACTTAATCTTTTATGAGGTACCTTGTCGAATGCCTTCTCAAAGTCCAAATACCAACAAATCTACTGGTTCCCTTCTATCCACTCTGGCTGATCCTCAGCAATGTGGTTGACTCTTAACTGTCACTCAGTTCGAGGGCAATTATAGATGGGCAACAAATGCTGGCCATGTCCGTGACAGCAAATCCTAGGAAAGAACAAAAAAATTAGCAACATTTCACTGAAGTCTTACTTTGCATTTGCCTCATCTGATCTTTACAATGCACCAAGAAGAATTCTATTCACACACCTTCTGCAGCTGGTGTGTAACTATAGGTGGCACATCATGCAGGTCAAAACCCAGTATGCTGGCGGCAGTGGGGATACATTCATTCTGCCAGCTGTTTTTTCAGCCAAAACAGCAAATCAAAGAGTACCACTATTGACCCAAGGCTATCCGCTGATGACTGAGCTCATGACTTCAGTTTGCAACCCATGAAGACAGGTGCAGAATGCACACAACGCTCGTCCTGCTGACATAAGAAATTGATAGAACGGACCATTGCCACGTGAAAATGGCATTTCTGCTGCCTGGACCACTCTACAGGTGGCTGGCAGTACATGACTCAGTGGGTCTCAACATTTGTGGTGGTATACAACATGTGCAGTCAGAATAGCTACTTTATCAGCAGTTTCCTGTTGTGGGGTTGCGTGTTAATCATAGAAGTATATACCTGTTCCACATCCATAAGTTCTATGGTGGCCGGGTTTTTTCGGTCCTGCCGTAGTGGATCCGGCCGTGGCGGATACGCAAGTCAACCAAAAGTCCATTTACTTTGGAGGGATTGGAAAATCGCACTAGTGGGCAGGACTGGAAAATCCTGGCCATATGTCTACCTATGAAATGTGATAATAAGGCCATTGATCTCTAGGTTAAAAAGAAAATGGTGAAAGCACAATACTGTGAAGTGAGAACTACAATCAGGAGGCTTCTGAAAAGACCATTGGCTGGATTAGGGATAACCTTTCACAAATCCATTTCGATGGTTCAGGTAAATCATGTGAACAGTAATAATGGGGAACGGATGCTGCAGTTGGTGTTTGAATTGATATCATTTGGCCTTTGTGTATGTGGAATTAGTTATTAGCTTGTCTCAGCGTGGTGCAACCATGTACCTCTAAAATCAATGTGTAAATCCTAAACTAATAAATCTTTATTCAACCTTGATCCATAGGCCTGCCACTGTGAGAATTTTGATTGTCCACCATCAATAACTACAATCTTGCTCCAAAATTAGAATTTAATGTGATAGAGAAAATCATTAAAATTGATTTGTTGAAACCAGATAGAACTATATGTAACTTGTTTTAAATTATAGGGCCTATTTCTAATTGACCAAGAAAATGGTCTGCACTGTTATAATGGTGTGCAATGAGGCTGGTATCTACGTAACTTGAACATAGCATTAAAAATGCTCAAGTTTCAAAAGACGTTTGATAAAGTATCACATGACAGGCTTGTCAGCAAAGTTATTGCCCATGGAATAAAAATGACAGTGGTAGCACAGATACAGATGAAGCTGTGTAACAAAAAACAGATGGTAGTGGTGAAGAGCTTTTTGTTTTCACATTGGAGAAGGGACATAGTGGAGTTCCCGAGGGATTTGTAACAGGACCAATGCTTTTTTTGATATATATTAATGACCTAGCAGGCACAATTGCAAAATTTTCAGATGGCACAAAACTTGGAAGTTTTGTAAACTTTGAGGAGGGTAGTTTCGAAACAGGCTGGTGGAATGGATGGCACGTTAGATTGAATGTAATGATACCTTTTTGGAGAAAGAATGAAGACAGGCATTGTAAAATGCAGGATACAATTCTGTAGGGGTGCAGGAGCGGAGGAACCTAGGAGTATACATGCGTAAAGTGTTGAAAGTGCCATGGCAGGGTAAGAAAGCAGTTAATAAGGTATACAGGACACTGGCCTTTATAAATAGAGGCATAGAATACAAAAGTAAGGCAGATTTGGTGAACCTTTACAAAACACTGGTCTGGCAATTCTGGGCACCACACTATCGGAAGAATATGAAGGCAATCAAGAGAATGCAGACAGGATTTCAGAAAATCATTGAATCTACAGTGCAGAAGGAGGTCATTTGGCCCATCGAGCCTGCACCGACAACAATCCCACCCAGGTTCCATCCCGTAACCTCACATATTTACAGTCCTAATCCCCCTGACACTAAGGGGCAATTTATCATGGCCTATCAACCTAACCCACACATCTTCGGAGTGTGGGAGGAAATCGGAGCACCCGGAGGAAACCCACGCAGACACAGGGAGAATGTGCAAACTCCACACAGACAGTAACCCGTGGCCAGAATCGAACCCAGGTTCTTGGCACTGTGAGGCAGCAGTACTAATCACTGTGACAGTGTGCCGCCAAGAAGAGTTTCAGGGATGACGGGTTTTGGTTGTGAGGATATAATGGAGAAGATTGAGCTGTTCTCCTTAGAGAAGAAAAGGTTGACAGAAGACTTGATAAAGATGTTCAAAATCATGAAGGGTTGGGCAGAGTAGAAAGAGAGAAACTCTTCACCATTGACAGAAAGATGAAGAGTCTGAGGACAACAATTTAAGGTGGTTGGCAAAAGAATCAAGGGTGACATGAGGAAAAATATGTTAATACAATGGGCCCGATTTTACCATTGCATCGTGTGTCTGTTTGCGGGTGTGAAAACTTGGTAAAGTCAAGCGTGAGGCGATTAGCACAATCCGTGCCCGCGTCCATGCAGATGTCCACTTTACCAAGGCCCGAAAATGGCCGTGATCCAAACCACGCCCGAAATGGGCGCGATGCCAATTTAAATGTATTTGCATGCATTTAAATTGACTTAATGAGATGGACACCCAATCTTACCGGCATTTCCCCCTTCACCATCGCGTTCGCCCTTCCGGAGTCGGCGCGAAACAGACATGCTCAGCAAAGGTCAGTTTCTGGCGCTCCAGCTTCTGAAGAAGTAAATTCAGAGCTTCCAGCAGCTCTCTAACTCATTTCGGTGGTTGGGGGGGTGGGGGAGGGAGGTGGGCAAGATCATTTTCTGGTGGTGGGGGGGGGGGGCGGGGGGAGGGAGGAGGAGGCGGGTCAGATGTATCTCTGGTTTGGGGGGGGGGGGGGAGGAGGAGGGCCAGATGTATCTCTGGGTGGCGGGTGGGCAGGAGGGAGGCCCAATCATTCTCTGGTGGGAGAGGGGAGGAGGCCAGATCGCTCTCTGGTGGCGGGGGGGGGGGGGGGGGGAGGGAAGTTAGATCATTCTCTGGTAGCGGGGGGGGGAGCGCCAGATGGTTCTCTGGTGGGGGGGGGCAGGGGCGTGGGGGGTCCACTGCCACACTGCAGGCGATCGTTAGGGAGGAAAGGGGACAGGGTGGTCACGATCGGTCTGGGTAGCAGGGGGAGTGGGTGATAAGGGGGACAGTTATGTTGTGCGGGTGGGGTGATATCTGTGGGGGCCATCACTCCCGGGCCGCTTTATCTGCTTTTTGTGGCCTGGGAGCGATGTGACAGGGGAACGTTTTTCAAATTATTTTTTCAATGCGCATGCGCAGTTGAAGGCTCTAATTGGAGCAACAGCGTTTCGGGCGCGATAAGCCCCACCCACTGCGTGATTCAGACTCGTGACTTTTTTTTCAAGCTAAGTGCATATGGGAGTGCCTGAGAGCAGGTTTCCAAGTCGGATCTGAATTGCGCCCAGATTCAGCACTTAGAATCAAAATGGTAAAATCGTCTCCAATGAATGGCTAGAATTTAGAATGCACTGCCAGAGACTGTGGTGGAGTTGGATTTAATCGTCATTTTCAAGGGATATTTTATTCTTACATGAAGATAAAAAATTTGCTTGGCTTTGCAGAAAGGCATGAAGTGGGATTCACTGAATTCTCTTAGTGAGCCAGCACATACATCACAGGTTGAATGACTTCCGCTATGCTATGACCATTCTAAGATGCTTGTTGCATTTTTGCCAGTTTGTTGCATACTTTATATATCTCTGATTTACCCTAAGTAATACAGAGATAACACTAATTTTGAGTCTATAATGGGTTCATTTACAGTGCTTTAATATATCTCAGCAGTGTCAAGATATCTCCACAAATGTGTAGAGCACAGGTTTCTCAGATCTTTTTGGAAGTGTATTTACTTTCATTCTCAAAGGCCACACCAAGGCTTAATCAAGTACAATGAAATAGATGAGTCAACAGACTGACATAATCAAATACAGATCAATTAAACTATTGAACACTGCCGTTCTTTTACAGAAATGGTGGCTGCGATTCTCCCATTGCAACTTTTCCGTCGGGTCGGGGTGGGAGACACGCATCTCCGGCCATGAACAGGGATTTGCCAGCCTGTGCCCCCTGGTACTGCCCATCGGGCACTGGTACCAAGGGGTGGGGCCTATTGTGGGCGGGGCCTAGGGATGAATGGTGAGGGTGGGGAGTCCCACTACGACTCTGCATGGAGATCAATCTGGGATGGAGACAGGGCAGTGATTGGGGTGGACTGGAGGGTGGGTGGTCTTCCAGGGCAGGGGGAGCTGCCTCCAAGGGGGGGCTGCCTCCGGGGGGGGGGGGTGTGTGACCCCAGGCAGGGATCAGCCGGGGGGGGGGGGGTTCTGCCGGGGTGAGGTGGGTGGGGGATCACCACTGCTGGTTGGGGTGGGGGGGTTGCTGTGCATGCTCCAGAGTGGGGGTCGGTCAGGGCTGGCCCAGGAATTGTTGTGGGGACCACAATCGGGCCATGGGGGGCTCTGGAGGGGCAGCACTGTGGTGGTCCTGGGCTGGCCAGCGATTGAGCTGGCTAGCAAACGGAGAGTCTGACAGATCGGGACCACTGCGCATGCGCAGAGCTCCAGAACTCTCAAACTCTGGTGTGAATAGGCTCGCGCCCTTGGGTTTTTAATAAGATTCACGAGCGGGGCCTCTTCAGTGCACAGAGTTTGGAGATTCAGGTGAGAAGCTCAACTGACAGAACAGTCGGGATTTAGAACAGTTTTCCTGCCAATTCAGCACTTTTGGGAGAATCGCAGCTAGTATTTCAGTGCCTAACTTTTAGTTATCCAGACCAGATGCACAGCTCATGAAGGATATTCCCTTCACATACCCAGTTGTTTTTTTTATGTAAAATTGATGGATTAAATTGTATTCTTGTGTCACAGCATAAACCTAAAATCTTCACATTGCAACATATTTTTTTACTTTCAAAAGCCTTCCTGAGACAATCCTCTATGACATCACTTGCACTAATGACCTTTAACTTCTCTCTTGCTTCCTACCCATCGAGCAATGGACAATGTGAAAATAAATATCCTATATAAATGTAAATTTTTGAGACTGTGGTAAACACAACACATTTATGTGCATTTTGAATTTGAATGATAATGAGTTTAGTATTTGCTAATCAGGTGCACAAATTGAACTACGACAAATTACATGATAATATATTCACATTGGCCAAGGCCAGCCGTTATCATACATCCTTCAGGCTTTTGATATGTAAAGGGATGAAGAAGGTATTAGTCACTCCAAAAGAACTGAACTGTGCAGAGAGAGGAAAGCAGCCTTTAGGACTAATTTCTTTTAAGTAAAATTATGAGAAATATAGCCAATATGTTTTTGGATACGTTTACAGTGTAATTCATGTCACGAGAAGATATCAGAAATGATCCAAATTCACAATTAGCAAAAATTAAACAAAAGATTCTTCATTAATTGACAATCAGACTACTTTATTTGAATTACTGCAAAGGAACATCAATTATACTGGGATGATTATTGTTGACAATGCACTCCTCTTTTTCATAATCAAACCAAATTTTTTAAAAAAGCTATTGAGGCACCAGAAGTGAAAAGTCCTGTCATCAACACATCATTGCAATCAACACTTTAAATTGCATTGCCTCGAGTTAGTATTAGCTGCAAAAATTCTGAATATCTCAACTTTGTTGTATGTCATTTCAATCATTTTATGTTCTGTGGGTTAACAGCATGAGCTTCAACATTCTTGACACCTACGGGCACATTACTACTAAATCTTCTCCAACTCTTGGAAGACAACTCCACTAATGAACCATCTTCTTTTCAACTTCACAAGCTGAAACTAATGCCAATTTGGATGGACTGACAAATTTGAAAAATGTGTAATGTCTTAGTAATTTTACATTAGGCAGAAGTCCTGAATTTCCTTGCAGATTCCACTGAACTCTAAAATGGTGAGTGCCAAGGATGCACATCTTGACTCAGTATTAATGATATTCCTCCTGTTGACCTGATAAACTCAAATGAGGTCAGTATAGAGGGTGTAACTGGTGCAACCCCAGCATTATCATTGGAATTACAATTGAAGACTTTCAGGGCTATATTTCAAGTATTCAGCGTCTCAGATCATCGCCCAAAGGACATGCTCTCAAGGGTGACAACAACTTGCATTTACGTGTCATTTTGTAATGCTTCAATAGGTTTAAACCAATATATAAAAGCAAGTTTCTGTTTTAGTAACTCCTCCAAAATGTTTTAATGATTTGTAGAGTCCAGGAGTTAATATAAATCTCTCTCCCCTGTATTTTGACTTACCTGCTTTACTACGGAAAAAGGAAAGGGTGCAGAGATTTTCACAGGAGGCGGCGATGCAGGCTGCATCGACTGACCAGAAGATCTGGGCCTCTATACACATCTGTCCAGAGTTTCTAATGATCTTCCACAAAAGTTACAGCAATCAATAAAACAAATCCCTGAGAGAATTTCCAGCATGTCTTTGCAGTGATAGGAAGTTAAAGATGAACATATGCCGAATCCAGGAGAAAATCTTGTTTTGTCACAGGGAGTATTTGGACCTGAAAAAGCAAATTTGTCAGTTCTTGGGTAGACTTTCTGGGGATGCAATACTGGCTCAGGGAAGTTATTGTACAGCATATGTGGGAAGGCAGTCAAGGCAATGATTGTCATTTGGAAATCACACAGAGCGACAATGGAATTGAATCTCTCTCAACCTCATGGAGGTTATTAAGTGTTAATTCGCAGTAAATCAATGGTTCTAGTCAAAAGTCATCACACTGCAGAATTAGCTCAAAATTTGAAGAGCAAAGCAGAGCTTCTACTTAACAGCAATGATACTAAAAAAATCAGGACATCTCCCTGCAGATTCAAGTCAGCTTATACCATAAGGTGAGAATTTTTTCTGATTATTATTTCAGCATAAACCTGCTGTGTTTCAATATGGTATAGTGAAATCCATTGAAGGGAATTGCCTACATTTGGGACTTCATGCTTCTCTTAACCATTTATTCTTTCGACTCAATGTCATGATATTTTTTATTTCATCAAACATGCTTAAAGATTTTAGTACAACATACATATGATTTAAATACTGCATGTAGCCTTCATTGTAAAGAATTCAGATATTTGTTCAACAAATTGAGCGGCACGATGGCACAGTGGTTAGCACTGCTGCTTCACAACGTCCAAGGACCCGGGTTCAATTCTGGCCTCGGGTCACTGTCAGTGTGAAGTTTGCACATTCTCCCTGTGTCTGCGTGGGTTTCCTCCAGGTGCTCTGGTTTCCTCCCACAGTTCAAAGATGTGCAGGTTAGGTGGACTGACTATGCTAAATTGCCCCTAGTGTCAGGGGGACTAGCAGGGTAAATATGTGGGTTATGGGAATAGGGCCTGGGTGAGATTGTAGTCGGTGAGACTCAATGGACCGAATGGCCTCCTTCTGTACTGTAGGGATTCTAAATTGATTGCTTATTTGTTCATGGGATGTGGGCATCGCTGGCTGAGCCAACATTTATTGCCTATCCCTAAGGGTATTGAAGAGTTAACCACATTGTTGTGTATTTGGAGTCACATGTAAGCCAGACTAGGTAAGAATGTCAGATTTCCTTCCCTAAAGGACATTAGTGAACCAGATGGGTTTTTACAACAATCGACAACGGTTTCTTGGTCATCAGTAGACTTTTAATTCCAGACTTTTATTGAATTCAAATTTCACCAGTTGCCACGATAGGATTTGAACCCAGATCCCCAAAGCATTAGCCTGGGCCTCTGGATTACTAGTTCAGCAACAATACCACTGCGCTACTGCCTCCCCTGACAATATTCGCTCAAAAACAAAGAAAACCCCTTGTAGTTTTGCATAAAATTTTGGTGCATACAATGCTTTATTATTCTGTAATATCTATAGGCTTCTCATGCTGGAATACAATTTTTGAAACATTTTCATCTATATTCATGGTCTTTCCTAATGATGCATTATAGATCTGCGCAGATCAAAAGTATGTTCAATTTGATCCCTGATTGGTGTCAAGGCAATTCTAACATTGAATGTTCCTTATTGACTTGGCACTAGGATGAAGAGCAAACAAGCAGGCTTCCAATTTCTAATCCCTATTCAGCAACTGTTACTAGAAATCATTGGTGTGGATATCAAGTGAGAATAACTCAGCTGTAATGTCCTTATGTAGTACTCTTCAGAACTCCTCAGATACTGAAGCAGTGTTCATGTGCAACAAGACATAGATAACATTCAGGCTTGGACTGATAAGTGGCAGTAACATTTGTGCCACACAAGTGCCAGGCAATCTCCACCTCCAACAAGAGAGAATCCGACCATCTCCCCATGACATTCAATGGCAGTACCATTGCTGAATGGCTTGCTATCAACATCTTGGGGTTTACTATTAACAAGAAAGTGAACTGGACTTAGTAAACTATGGCTTCAAGAGCAAGTCAGGAGAAAGGAATTCTGTGGCGGGTAACTCACCTCTGGAACCCCCAAACTCTATCCACCTTCTACAAGGTTCAAGACAGGAATATGATGGAAAACTATGGAATACTCCACTATTGTCTGGAAGAGGGCGACACCAACAGTCCTCAAGACCATCCAGGACAAAGCAGCCCATTTGATTGGCACCCCATCCACCACTTTAAACATTCACTCCCTCTACCACAGGTGCAAAGTGGCAACAGTGCAAACCATCTACAAAATGCACTCACTGCAGCAGCTCTCCAACGTTCCTTCAATACCACCTTCCATACCCACAACCTCTACCAATTAGAAGGACAAGGACAGCAGATATTTGAGAATGCCACCAACTGCAAGCTCCCCTCCAAGTCAACACCTCCTGACTTGGACCTATATTGCCATTCCTTCACTGTTACTAGGTTAAAATCCTAGATCTACCTCTCGGACAGCACCGTGGCTACACTTACAAGACATGGACTTCATTTTATTTATTAGTCACAAATAAGGCCTTCATTAACACTGCAATGAAGTTACTGTGAAATTCCCCAAGTCGCCACAGTCCGGCACCTGTTCGGGTCAATGCACCTAACCAGCACGTCTTTCAGAATGTGCGAGGAAACCGGAGCACCCGGAGGAAACCCATGCAGACACGGGGAGAACATGCAAACTCCATACAGACAGTGACCCAAACTGGGAATTGAACCCGGGTCCCTGGCGCTGTGAAGCAGCAGTGCTGACCACTGTGCCACCGTGCCGCCTGACTTCAATGCTTCAAGAAGGCAATTCACCAGCACCTTCTGAAGGGCAATTCGGACTGGGCAAGAAATGCTAGCCTAACCAGTGACAGGCACATCCTGTAAAAGAATATATTTTAAAAATATTTATTGCCTAGTTCACCCATGGTGAGTGTTCACTTGGACAAGGCTCCCAGAGGGTTGCCAACACCCACAGGATTGTGCCTGGAATGAATCAAGATCTTCAGAACAGAAGCACTGGAAAAGTATGAAATATAGTTATTGTCATATTATTTGCCTCAAACTTTATCCTCTTCTGATTCGGACATTTTCTTGTGCTTCACTCAGAATTATGTGTGACTCTGGACACCGATCACTGATAAATATTTGACCATTGAGATGCCATAGCAAAGCCATATACTGTCTTGACCCAATGTCTATACAAGTAAGTCATTTGATAACAATTATGGGTGGAAATTCAATGTCCAGAGAATGTTTGTCGTGAGCCTGCTGCCATCTTAACTGGGTGAAGTTAACTTACATGATCAAAAATTATACCTGGAACCCTCTGGTTTATGTGGGTCAACTGACCAATTGAGGATGTAAACAAATACACATACGTATCTGGCATGAGAGGTTTGTCACAACCAGTGTACGCAAAAGAACTTTAAACTTCCATTAAGCATTTTGATATTTTAAATTTAAAATGTAAGAGATTCCATTCCCATCCCCTTGCAATGTTTCCTGGACTCCTGGAATTACAAGAACTGCGACATAGGGTTTGGAGCAACCTTAGATTTGTTCGGTTTATTGCAATCACACAACCCCCAGTACCAAACTCTTCTGTGATTTGACCAGAATTAACAACAGTACCTCACAGTTCAAACCCCTCTACAGGTTGACTGAAATTTACAAAATAGCTAACAACACAAACCTCTATTTGGCTGAAATTTACAATCTTACAGTTAGTCATTCCCAGTGTTGATTGTAGGCCTGGATCATTTGGAGATTACTGGCCTCCATCCTTCTTTTTCTGACTGTCGTGCCCACTTTCCCATCTTTTATAATGATTCATATCACACTGTCGCAGGCACAGATCCTGTTACCATTTCATTGAGTTGTTCAGAACTTAGCACCTCTTTACCTTGGTTTATTCCATGTCCTGGTCTAGATAGGACTGCATGGACATAGTCAATTCTTCTGCTGTTTACGCAACAGAAAAAATATACTCTTTTTATCGGGAGGCTCCAAGGTTGACTGTGGTGAGAATGTTCCTTTTGTTCTTGGCAGGAACTAATGATGTTAAGTAATGGTAGTTTCCCTGTGCTATTGGCCATGATAATGGCTCTCTCAGAGTGAAATGGCCTCCCTGCGGCGTGTTTCTTGGTGGCAGAAGGTGGCCCGCCTCCGTTGACCAACAGCTGTTTCTTCTGGTCCCACCACTATCAATGGGATTTCCCATTGAATCCACCCCACACCATCGGGATGGCCGCAGAAAGTGTATGCCATCAGCGGGACCAGGAGAACCTGCCAACTTGAACAGCCGGAAAGTTCCAGCCTCAGTCTCTTGATGAGCCAGAGTTTCAGTTAGCTCACACCTCTGTATTTCACAGTTAACCCCTCAGTATCTGTACAATTTACCTGTGTGTGTAGTTTTGAGGTTTAGCTGTTATATTCTTAGAGCAAAGAGGTCATGTCCTTTACCATTAAGAAAGAAGGATACCCAACACTGATGAATTATTAGGTCAGATGCACTATGTAATGTTATTGGATTCATGTGCAATAAACATTATTTAATGATCTCATACTCATTTTCACATTTAAAGTACTCCCATCAACAACATAAAAATAAGGTACAATGTGACCGTGATTATTTAGCATATTAGAACATAGAACATAGAACATTACAGCGCAGAACAGGCCCTTCGGCCCACGATGTTGCACCGACCAGTTAAAAAAAAAAAAACTGTGACCCTCCAACCTAAACCAATTTCTTTTCGTCCATGAACCTATCTACGGATCTCTTAAACGCCCCCAAACTAGGCGCATTTACTACTGATGCTGGCAGGGCATTCCAATCCCTCACCACCCTCTGGGTAAAGAACCTACCCCTGACATCGGTTCTATAACTACCCCCCCTCAATTTAAAGCCATGCCCCCTCGTGCTGGATTTCTCCATCAGAGGAAAAAGGCTATCACTATCCACCCTATCTAAACCTCTAATCATCTTATATGTTTCAATAAGATCCCCTCTTAGCCGCCGCCTTTCCAGCGAAAACAATCCCAAATCCCTCAGCCTCTCCTCATAGGATCTCCCCTCCATACCAGGCAACATCCTGGTAAACCTCCTCTGCACCCTCTCCAAAGCCTCCACATCCTTCCTGTAATGTGGGGACCAGAACTGCACACAGTACTCCAAGTGCGGCCGCACCAGAGTTGTGTACAGTTGCAACATAACGCTACGACTCCTAAATTCAATCCCCCTACCAATAAACGCCAAGACACCATATGCCTTCTTAACAACCTTATCTACTTGATTCCCAACTTTCAGGGATCTATGCACACATACACCTAGATCCCTCTGCTCCTCCACACTATTCAAAGTCCTCCCGTTAGCCCTATACTCAACACATCTGTTATTCCTACCAAAGTGAATTACCTCACACTTCTCCGCATTAAACTCCATCCGCCACCTCTCGGCCCAACTTTGCAACCTGTCTAAGTCTTCCTGCAAACTACGACACCCTTCCTCACTGTCTACCACACCACCGACTTTGGTGTCATCAGCAAATTTGCTAATCCACCCAACTATACCCTCATCCAGATCATTAATAAATATTACAAACAGCAGTGGCCCCAAAACAGATCCCTGAGGTACACCACTTGTAACCGCACTCCATGATGAATATTTACTATCAACCACCACCCTCTGTTTCCTATCCGCTAGCCAATTCCTGATCCAATTTCCTAGATCACCCCCAATCCCATACATCTGCATTTTCTGCAGAAGCCTACCATGGTGAACCTTATCAAACGCCTTACTAAAATCCATATATACCACGTCCACTGCCTTGCCCCCATCCACCTCCTTGGTCACTTTCTCAAAAAACTCAATAAGGTTAGTAAGGCACGACCTACCTGCCACAAAACCATGCTGACTATCACCTATCAATTCATTACTCTCCAAATAACTATAAATCCTATCCCTTATAATTTTTTCCAACATCTTGCCGACAACAGAAGTGAGACTCACCGGTCTATAATTCCCGGGGAAGTCTCTGTTCCCCTTCTTAAACAATGGGACAACATTCGCTAACCTCCAATCTTCTGGTACTATACCAGAGGCCAACGACGACCTGAAGATCAGAGCCAGAGGCTCTGCAATCACTTCTCTTGCCTCCCAGAGAATCCTTGGATAAATCCCATCCGGACCAGGGGATTTATCTATTTTCAGACCCTCCAGAATATCCTGCACATCCTCCTTATCAACTGTAATACTGTCTATTCTACTCCCTTGCAACCCAGTGTCCTCCTCAGCTATATTCATGTCCCCTTGCGTGAACACCGAAGAGAAATATTGGTTCAATGCTTCACCAATCTCCTCCGGTTCCACACATAACTTCCCTCTGCCATCTATAACTGGCCCTAAACTTGCCCTAACCAACCTTCTGTTCTTGACATACCTATAGAACGCCTTAGGATTCTCTTTAACCCTATCCGCCAAAGTCTTCTCATGTCCCCTTTTAGCCCTTCTAAGCTCGCTCTTCAACTCCCTCTTAGCCAATCTAAAGCTTTCTAGTGCACTACCCGAGTGCTCACGTCTCATCCGAACATAAGCCTCCTTTTTCTTTTTAACCAACAAAGAAACTTTTTTGGTGCACCACGGTTCCCTAGCCCTACCAATTCCTCCTTGCCTGACAGGGACATACCTATCACAGACTCGCAGTAGCTGCTCCTTGAAAAAACTCCACATGTCGGACGTTCCCAGTCCCTGTAATCTCCTAGTCCAACCTATGTTTCCTAATTCTCTCCTAATAGCCTCATAATTACCCTTCCCCCAGCTAAAACCACTGGCCCGAGGTTCATGCCTATCCCTTTCCATCACTAAGGTGAACGTAACCGAATTGTGGTCACTATCACCAAAATGCACACCAACTTCCAAGTCTAGCACCTGGTCTGGCTCATTTCCCAGCACCAGATCCAATATAGCCTCACCTCTAGTTGGCCTGTCTACATACTGAGTCAAAAAACCTTCCTGCACGCTTTGAACAAAAACTGACCCCTCTAACGAGCTAGAGCTATAACAATTCCAGTCAATATTAGTCAAGTTAAAATCCCCCATAACAATTGCCCTATTACTTTCACTCCTAAGCAGGATTGACTCCGCAATCCTTTCCTCAACCTCTCTAGAACTTTTAGGAGGTCTATAAAAGACTCCCAACAGGGTGACCTCTCCTCTCCTATTTCTAATCTCCGCCCATACTACCTCAACAGATAAGTCCTCATCAAACCTCCTCTCTGACACTGTGATACAATCTCTGACCAATAATGCTACCCCTCCCCCTCTTCTACCTCCTTCCCTACTTCGACTAAAACATTTGAACCCCGGGACCTGCAGCATCCATTCCTGCCCCTGCTCTATCCATGTCTCTGAAATAGCCACAACATCGAAGTCCCAGGTACTGATCCACGCTGCAAGTTCACCCACTTTATTGCGAATACTCCTGGCATTGAAGTATACACATTTCAAACCCTGCTCCACCCCACCTCTGCAATGCCGTGCATTGCAGTCCCCATCCATGCATCCCTCACTTTCAGCCCCACTACTCAGGATCCCTCCCCCCCCCCGAATCAGTTTAAACCTCCTTGCATGGCCTTAGCAAATTTACCCCCCAGGATATTGGTCCCCTTCTGATTAAGGTGTAGACCATCCTTCTCATAGAGGTCACACCTTCCCCAGTACGAGCCCCAATTGCTTAAGTACCTGAACCCCTCCCTCCTGCACCATCCCCTCAGCCATGAATTCAAACCTTCCCTCTCCCTATTCCTCTCTAAACTATCCCGTGGTACAGGCAAGAGTCCAGATATAACCACTCTGTCAGTCTTGGCCTTTAGTTTCCACCCCAACTCCATAAATCCCTGCCTAATATCCCCTTCCTCTATCCTCCCTATGTCGTGTGTCCCCACATGTACAATAACTTGTGGTTTATCTCCCTCCCCCCTAAGAATCCTGAATACCCTGTCAGACACATCCCGGACCCCAGCCCCTGGTAGGCAACACACCAACCCTGAGTCCCTACCTTTAGTTCCGACCCTCCTATCTGTCCCCTTAATTGTGGAGTCCCCAATCACAAGGCCCAGTCTTTTACAGCCCCTAACCACCTGAGCTTTCTCACTCGGCTCACCCCCAGAGATCTGCTCTCTATGCTCAGTTGATTCCTCCTCAACTGTAGCCTCCAGCACCGAAAACCTATTATGGAGGGGAACCGCCCCAGGGGATTGTCTTCCCGATTGCTTCTTACCCCTCCTCCTGGCATTGACCCAAGCCTCATTTCTAGGAGTTACTATTTCTCTATAACTCCTATCAACTTCCACCTCCGCCTCCCGAATTATGCGGAGTTCCTCTACCTCCCCCTCCAGCTCCTTTACACGCTCCTCCAGAAGCTGCAATCTAATGCACTTCTTACAACTAAAATCTCCTGAAACACTACTGGATTTCCTCACCACATACATCCCACAGGAGATGCAGCATACTGCCTGAACTGCCATCCCTGAAGCCATTACCAGCAAGAAAAAAAGAAAACAAAAAAAAAAAAAACAACTTCCCCACACTTCCCCAACTGTCACTCTCCACTGCAGCCCGAGCAACACTCCCTCACTGAGACACCAACTGTCACTCTCCACTGCAGCCCGAGCAACACTCCCTCACTGAGACACCAACTGTCACACTCTACTGCAGCCCGAGCAGCACTCCCTCACTGAGACACCAACTGTCACTCTCCACTCAATTGGCTCGGGAAGAGGTATTCAAAACTCAATTCAAATAAACTGGAGCAATTTCAGCCATAACCAGACTTAGGTATTCTCTACTTCACAAAACAAAGTATCTGGAATCATCTATTGTTGCCTCTGCATGTGTGGTGCGTGTTGGACTCCCAACATGATATTACATTAGATGCTTCATAAACCTGTAGTGTTTAATCTGTTTTGCAGAATGTTAATTGGCTTTTCCTGGGTTTAACACTTTTCACAAATACTAGACGCAGCATAATTTATCCAAACTGGTCAATGGTTTGGATGCTTGTCCCAGTTCTTATAGAACTGAACATGATTTATGAGAAACAGCTATAGAGGTGAATATACAGAAAATATAGGCTTACTGCCCTTGTAGGTCCATAAATCACAGGAGAAACTTCTGTTAGTCTGGTATGATTTACTACATGTTATTTATTGTGATTTGCGTAATTATTAAAAAAAAACATTTCTCAGGCCTGAGCGGATAGTGTAACATTTTATATGGTAGGGAATTAAAAATGTTCTCACCTATCTAGTCTTCTACCTGATTAAGACCGCAATAGTTTTTGATAAAAGGACAATGGCTTAGAAATTTGTGCACATGCTGACAAGCACAATAATGTTCTAAATCGAAAAGTGACACAATAAGACAAATGACCCTAATTTAAATAAATCATTCTGCACTGAAAATTTTGTTGGTGTGCACTCCTGCCACGAGCACACTTTCACCAGGATGGTGTATGGTGTGCTTTTGGTTGAAAAGGTGTTCTTCTTCCTGCCTGACACTTTGACACATATTAGACAGTTCAGTGCCTGAGGACACGGTGCTACACAGCCAAATTTCCAAGGCAATGCATCATATCGGGAACTTGTAAGACAGAACCAAATATGATTCACACTTTGTTAATAGAAACATAGAAGCATAGAAGATAGGAGCAGGATGAGGCCATTTGGTCCTTCGAACCCGCTCCGCCGTTCATCACAATCATGGCTGATCATCCAACTCAATGGCCTAATCCTGCCTTCTCCCCATAGCCTTGATCCCATTCACCACAAGTGTTTTATCTAGCCGCCTCTTGAATACATTCAATGTTTTGGCATCAGCTTCTTCCTGGGGTAATGAATTCCACAGGCTCACCACTCTTTGGGTGAAGAAATGTCTCCTCATCTCCATCCTAAATAGTCTACACTGAATCCTCAAACTGTGACCCCTGGTTCTGGACTCCCCCACCATCTACCCTGTATAGTCCTGTTAGAATTTAATAAGTCTCTACGAGATCCCCCCTCATTTGTCTGAACTCCAGTGAAAGGAGGCTCTCTCTGTCTTAAATTTAAATCAATTTCACTGAAAGTTTGTCTTCCCAGTGGAAAATGGTACAGCATTTAAACTGAACCTTTCAGAACATTTCACCCAGACCACTGATGCTTGTTGTATAAAGAATTCCATATAAAGCAGGACCATCCACTATTCATATAGATATGAACAAGTCCTCAAAATATTATTACAAGGAATATTCAATAACTATATGCCATGCTGTGAATATAACCAAACAGATTGCATTATGAATCACATTGTAATAGCACTGCAGGATGAATCAAGTGGTGTAATATCATGACAGCCTGAAACACCTGATTCAGCAACGAGAGCCTTGCAGATGTTTTAAACGTTTTTAAAAATCTTTGTATTGTATTAACAGGCTTATCCCCACTCCAAATGTAACAGGGAGATGACAGGAGTTCAGGTTAAATTGTTAAACAAATCACATTTTGCCCTCTCAGGGGAAAGATTTGCTCTTTGTAGTCAAACTATGTGACCATAAATAACCTTTCTGGAAAATATATATCATGAGCAGAAAAAATATCTTTTTATAGCTTATTAACTTACTTGAATCCCTCACGCTATGACAGCTTCAAATGCATTTCAAAATATGTACCATTCAAACAGAATTTTTAAATGCAAGTGATACTTTAAGGCTTATCCATTTGTGTAATATGCAAAGGTATCACACAAATTCAATGGAAGTCTATTGCCACTCAGAATTTTACTGTGAAATTCAGTAACTTCTGAATACAGGCATAGAGATCAAAATTAATCCACTTCTGTTACTCCTGACGTAGGCAATGCTCAAACTTCATGATGCCTGCTAATTTAAGTGACTGTAACTGACAACTAGCATACCTGAAAATATTAATATTAAAGAATGCTTTCTGTGGTGCATCTGTAAAAGTTGCTGAGAGTCATAGCTGACATGCCAAATTTCCTTAGTCTTCTGAGAAAGTAGTATAGTCGTTGGGAGGTTTATTAGTGCTTGGGTAGATTTAAACTAGTTTGGCAGGGGTAGGAACCTGGGGGTAGACCCAGATGGGGCAAAATCAGAAATAGTAATGGAAGGTAGAAAATCAGGGAGTGAGACTGGAAAGAAACAAAAGATAGAAAATAAAAAAGAGAGTTTAAACACTGCCAAACTCTCTTTCTTATTTTCTATCTTTTGTTTCTTTCTGGTTTATCACAGTTTGATCTGGCACCTGCTCTGCATAAGACCGCAAGAAACTACAAAAGGTTGTGAAAGTAGCCCAATCCAGCAAACCAGCCTCCCATCCATTGACTCTGTTTACACTTCCCGCTGCCTCGGCAAAGCAGCCAGCATAATTAAGGACCCCATGCACCCCAGACATTCTCTCTTCCACCTTCTTCCGTCGGGAAAAAGATACAAAAGTCTGAGGTCACGTACCAACCAACTCAAGAACAGCTTCTTCCCTGCTGCTGTCAGACTTTTGAATGGACTTACCTTGCATTAAGTTGATCTTTCTCTACACCCTAGCAATGTTTGTAACACTACATTCTGCACTCTCTCGTTTCCTTCTCTATGAATGGTATACTTTGTCTGTATAGCGCAGAAGAAACAATACTTTTCACTGTATGTTAATACATGTGACAATAATAAATCAAATCAAATCAACGAGGATATTGGTCGTGGCCCCTTTGAAGTGCAAACCATCTGGCTTGTACAGGTCCTACGTCTTCAAGAACCTGTTCCAATGCCCCATGAATCTGAATCTCCCCCTCCTACACCATCTCTCCAGCCATACAGCTCTAACCTCCTATTTCTAAGCTCACTAGCCCATGGCACTGGTAGTAATCCAGAGATTACTGCCACTGAGATCCTGTTTTTAAATGTCTTTCCCAGCTTTCTAAGAAAATCACGATTTCATCCCGCTTTCTACCTCTGCTGTCAGTGCTAATGTGAACTGCAACCTCTGGCTGTTCACTCTCCCCTTAAAAATGTGGGAATTAAGATGTAGGTGAATGTGGAGCTGTGAGTGTATTTACGAGAATTGCAGACAGATGAGCTGATCAGGAACAGCCCAGACAAAGAGAGGTGATGTTAGTTGCCGTTTCTCCTCCTCAATTGATTTTCATATAGCTGGTGGCAAGGACTGTATCCTCATGATAACAAGGTTGTATCGCCACAGAGAATCTAGACTCATGTTCTGTCAAATGCTGCAGGGCTCCTCTGGAATGGACCAAACAATCAAAGCATTATTTAAGTACCCCAATAGTCTCCTTGATCACATTTTGTGAGACAGTATGGCTTTAGCTGTATTACATACTGCCCATGAATGCATGAGTTGTATCCAGGAGGCACTAGCCATGAAGTTCTTGTCACCCAGCAGACACCCTTTGATCTAGTGTGGAGGCTGAAATGCAGATGTTATATTGAACTAACACAAAACAAAGACTGCTACCAGGTTACTGGGCATTAAACTGTATATGTTGTATGTGGTCAGAAACCAGCTGGACATTGAAAGAGTAGAATTACTTTTCCCTTGCTGGATGGGATGCAGATGGGTTGGGAGCGACTGGGAGCAAGTGGTTTCAGCTAAATACTTGAATCAAGGACCATAAGATCATAAAACTATAAGACAAAGAAGCAGAATTAGGCCACTTGGCCCATCAAGTCTGCTTCGCCATTCAATCATGGCTGATATTTTTCTCATCCCCATTCTCCTGCCTTTTCCCCATAACCCCTGACCCCCTTATTAATCAAGAACCTATCTATCTCTGTCTTAAAGACACTCAATGACCCGGCCTCCACAGCCTTCTGCGGCAAAGAGTTCCACAGATGCACCTCTCCCTGGCTGAAGACATTCTTCCTCATCTCTGTATTACAGGACTGATTCCTACAGCACTTGCCACAACAATGTGAACCTTAGCAACTTTAAGCAACTCTGGAAACCACCAACATTTTCCATGATCATAGTAAGAGCCAGTAGAAATCAATCAGCAATTAATCTGTGAGCAGTTGACACCTTTAAGTAGTGTTGATGGGGGTTCCTCCTGCTGCTGAACACATGTTCAGCTGTGCATGTTTAAGAGATGGCATTAACTTGAGTGTTGAACTCCAAAATGGGAGTGCTGGAATTAAATCAGCATTACACAGTGATTGATGTCTGAAGTGGTATAATCTGCATTCTTCTAGCAGTTGCTCCAACTGCGTGTGCTAACGCCATCACCAAAATTGCACCCAGTGTGGCTAACAGCAGAAATATGCCTGTGTTTTGTGATACCACTGTGCAGATACAGCACTAAAAAGCTAAGTGTTAAGGAGCCAGATTTTGAATCCAACATTTACCTCTTGCCTAAACAATGCATTTCTGAATAAAGACATGTTATCCATATGTATTTACTGGCAGTACATTTCATCGCTCAAAAACTACACTCATATCTAATTCATGTTTACACAAAGAATGATTTGAAATGAATAGGCTATCATTTCACATGACATTTCAGATTAGTAGAGGCTTCAGGTGGCAGGTTTCCAAGATTGTTTCCTTCTCAAAGCCAAAACAACATTATTATTTGATTTGTATTTATATCGTAGTTAATCCAGTGACGTGGACTACAGAAGCAATCTACCATTGTGCTGGAGTTGGGTATATATGTTTTAATGCTATTTGTTATTAAAACTGTAAATTACTAAACAGACAGCCTTTAACATCACACTCATGAATTAAAGAGCTGTGAGCTCTGAAAAGTCTCGCTGGTTTTGCCAAGGAAAGCCAATGTAAGCTTTCCAATTCAATACAGCAATATGCATCATTACATTCTCTAAAAATCCTTGATGGTTTGTAAAATTTAATGAGTTGTAACTATATGATAATCGATTACTAGTCAAATTGTTGCTGTTTTTCCATGTTTTTTTTCCAGATGCAATTTATTTTAAAAATTGTCCAGTGCCATTACCTGACCAGAATTTAATATGAGAATTCTGAACTCACTTGGAGACTTCAATTCATAGACTACCTGCCAGGAGATCAATAACATATTTGAAGCCTACTGGGAAAATGTCAGTTAGTATATATCAATGAGAATTACTGTAAATGTCTGCTCAAATATCAAATGCCTGATTTTTTTTTAGTAAGCCCACATATTCTGATATACAAATCCATTGTTTCAAAGGAACCAATAAAAAGTAATTGCCTGCTTGCAGAAGACTTGCTAAAGCTTCTAACATAATCAATCTTAATGGAATAATGGGGTGTCACTCTGCTCTAATAGAAAAGACTCCAAGCACAACACTGAATTTCACACTTTTGGACCATGGAAATATTTTCTAAATTCTACCTTTAAAGATGCTCATTTACTTATAAATAAGATTGCTCAACTGCAGAAGTACACCTCAGTGTTTAAACGTGGGTTTATACTCTTTGTCCTGCAATCTATCCAATCATCAATTTAAAAAACCTTCAAAATAACTTTTAGCCTAGGGAGGCAATTTTTTAGGCTTTCCTTCAATATCTTTTTTGTGTACATGGCCCTACTGCAATTCCCCAAAACAGAGTGAGATCCTTATAAGTGGATATCTACCTCTTCATTCCCTGCATTCTACAAATTAGCACAGCTGAGGTCTAAAAATTACGATTAATTATGATGATTCATTTACTGGTGAATCAGTAAGAGGCTATCATGCTTTTAAGTCACCTCATAAAATGGGAAATCAACGCACAACTAGACCACTGCATATGGATTAAACTCTTTGATCAGATTTATCAACAGAGAAAATATAGGAAAGTAAAATCAATAGCAAAATATCCAACAGCATGACAGTTATACAATCAAACTGAATTATGTCAATAAGTCTTAATGTACCCTTTTCAAGAAAGCTACTGCATACATGGTCTCAGCAAACTTTTCATATTATATGTTCCATTTAAATTGGAGATATGCAGATCTGGGATGAGCAGTACATTTGCATTACTGCACTGTGTGAGATCCACAGACATTTTAGATCAGGTGCTTCATTCCCAAGATCGACAATGATCTCTGACAGGAAACAATAAGTGATTCCCAAGCAACATATCCCTCATTGGAGCCTAAGACAACATCCCCAACACTAATGTGAGTGGTTAAGGCATGGAGGAGAGGTTACCCAAGAGCAGAAGAAATCAAAGCTTTTCTTGTGGGGCATAGAAATGTGGTATGTGATAAACTAACTACTCACCCTGTATTTTAACCACTGAAGTATCCTCAATACCGGTGCCCCACAAGGCTGTGTTCTCAGCCCCTTACTATCCTCCTCACACCTATGACTGTGCAGCCAAATTCCCCTCCAACTCAATTTTCAAGTTTGCTCATGACACCAACATGGTGGGTCGGATCTCAAACAATGACGAGATAGAGTACAGGAATGAGATAGAGTACAGGAATGAGATAGAGAATCTGGTGAATTGGTCGATGACAATAATCTCTCCCTCAATGCTAAAAATGAAGATAGTCATCGACTTCAGGATGTGTAGTGGAGAACATGCCGCCCCTGTCTACGTCAATGGGGACAAAGTAGAAATGGTCGAGAGCCTCAAGTTTTTAGGTGTCCAGATCACCAACAACTTGTCCTGGTCCCTCCATGCCGACACTATAGTTAAGAAAGCCCATCAATGCCTCGACTTTCTCAGGAGACTAAGGAAATTTGGCATATCCCCTACGATTCTCATCAGGATTTGATTTACAGATGCACTATAGAAAGCATTCTTTCTGGTTGTATCACAGCTTGGTATGGCTCCTGCTCTGCCCAAGACTGCAAGAAACTACAAAGCGTCGTGAATGAAGCCCAGCCCATCACGCAAACCAGCCTCCCATCCATTGACACTGTCTATTCTTCCCGCTGCCTCGGAAAAGCAGCCACACAATTTAGGACCCCACGTACCTTCTTCACCCTTCTTCCGTTGGGAAAAAGATACAAAAGTCTGAGGTCATGTACCAACTGACTGAAGAACAGCTTCTTCCCTGCTGCCATCAGACTTTTGAATGGACCTACCTCGCACTAAGTTGATCTTTCTCCTCAACTAGCTATGACTGTAACACTATATTCTGCACTCTCTACTTTCCTTCTCTATGAATGGTATGCTTTGTCTGTTTAGAATGCAAGAAACAATGCTTTTCACTCTATACTAATACATGTGACAATAATAAATTAAATCCTGTTTTATTGGAAGAAGGTTTATCAATTTTGGGGTTAGAGATTCTGAGATAGATTAATTCTTGACATCCAATATTTGGAACGCTCATGAGCACTAACAAATTAACTCTATTTTGGACAACTCAACATGAAATGAAACAATATAGAAAATATGTTTGAGGCAGATGTACTTGTAATACAGCCAACTGCATGCCCACCATAGGGATTGATTCAGTACCAAGGCATCCATTAAACTATTTTTTTTTATTTGGACTTACTGGGGTCAAAAATTCATGGTCCTTCTTGAAATAACTCCTCAGAGACCAGTGCCCCTTCACCAGATTCCCTCTACTTATTTTTTTTAGTTTAGTTAGGGCATTATGATCAGCACAGGGTTGGAGGGCCTGTTCCTGTGCTGTACTTTTCTTTGTTCTTACTTACAAACTCTATTCCACTCCTAGAGTGCTTTAGGTACACAGTAGAACTACAGAATGCCAGAAGATCTGACATTCCCAGTTTTATATACAGGTGAGGCTCCCTAATTAGGCAGGCAATTCTGACCTCAATCAGGGAGTTCATCCTCCAACCTCATGGGCCTCGTTGAAGTCATTACGCTTCTAGCACCCTTGTGCTAGTCACCAGAAGGGCTCCAATTAGGCCAAGACCAGACAATGCTGGGTCTCAGCCCCCTGTGCAGGATCCTACACATACTTGTGAGACGCAGAATTTCCTCTGCTCCTTACGATGTGAATGACGGGATGAGATATGTCCAGAAGCAGAAGCCAAAGTTGGGTGTTTCTGCAACTGGAGCATCTCATTGACCTTGTGTCTCCTTGTCACCCAGTAGACATGAAAGCAGTGAGATTTACCCAGGATTTCAAGTCTGGATAAAAGCTTGATTTTGTTTTATTTCAGTAGAACAGAAGACTCCTCCACTCCCACAATTTGAAATGCCAGCATATATAGATAGCTCATATAAGTTGACGACAGATTGTCTATCAACTTGTCGATGGAGTTTAATTCAGATAAATGTGAGGTGTAAGAAAAACCAGAGCAGGGCATACACAGTTAATTGTAGGGCCCTGGGAGGTGTTGTCAAAGAGCAAGACCTAGGGGAGCAGGTGCATAGTTCCTTGAAAGTGGCATCACAGGGTGGTGAAGGTTGCATTTAGCACACTTGCCTTCATCGGTGACAGCATGGAGTACAGAAATTGAGACACTATGTTACAACTGTACAAGACATTGGTAAGGCCACATTTGGAATACTCTGTACAATTCTGGTCATCCTGTTATGGAAGAATATTACTAAAATCAAAAGGGTGCAAAAAAAATTACAAGGATGTTGCCGAGACTGGAAAATTTGAATTATAAGGAGAGGCTAGATAGGCTCGGATCTTTTTCCCTGGAGCGTAGGAGGATGAGGGGTGACCTTATAGAGGTTTATAATATCATGAGGGGCATATAAGGTGAATAGCTAAGGTCTTTTCCCCAGGGTACAGGAGTCCAAAACTAGGGGCATAGGATTAAGGTGAGAGGGGAAAAATTTAAAAGGGACCTGAGGGGCACCTTTTCACACAGAGTGTATATGGAATGAGCTGCCGGAGGAGGCAATAGAGGCGGATACAATTACAAAAGACATTTGGACAGATACATGGAGAGGAAAGTTTTAGAGAAATATGCGCCTAATGTAGGCAAATTGGATGAGTTCAGTTTAAGAAAACTGGTCACCATGGATGAGTTGGGCCAAAGGGGCTGTTTCCATGCTGTATATCTCTATGACTATTGCCAGAATTCTACTGCTCCACCCGCCGTGGAATTGGAGTGGGTGAGAGGCGGACAATGGAAATGCCCATTGACCTCGGGCAGGATTTTCCAGTCTCGCCCGAACGAGGCCATAAAACCCCACCAGTGACTCGAGTTGCACATTTACTGATGACCTATTTTAAGCCCTCACATGGCTGCATAGGTATTTCATGGCATATCACCACACCTGTTCTCCAGCAGGGTACACATTCAAGCTAAAACTGTCAGTGGCTAAATTCTCAGTACATCCAAGTCTTTGAAGGTTTTCATGAATAACATAATAATATAACCTAACCATGTGATGCTAGATCACTTGGCAACAGACAAGATTAGCAAAGATAAGTCTTAAGATTGACATTACGTAAGTCTTCCTTTAAAATTACGGCCGAGGTATTGACTTTATGTTTTTTCTCAGTGGGAAGTGGCCTGGGATGCATGCAAGAACATCATCCCAAAACTATTTCCAAATCAATCCCCTGGTCCGACATACATTAAACAGCAAACTCCAGATGCCATTTGGACATTGCAATGCAGCTCGTGTAGACAGAGCACCAGGACTGCCTTTAATTTCTCACCACAACCTGTTGGAATCAGTCGAGGTGTTACAATTGTCTGTCACTTAGCTCTCTGGCTCCTCAATGAATGACCACAAGATCATTTTCCTTCCCCCACAGTCTTTGTGCAACCCATCCCATTTTGTGCAAGACTCCACCACCCACCATACTCATGAGTCTCTGTGCAATCCTTCCTTCTTATGCCGCACTAAACCCGCATTTACTCCCCTTAAGGCAAATAAAATACCACTCACCCTCTTCTATGTCTGCATTCTACTGTTCTGTGGTGGGCTCCAGCTTCCCCAGCCCAAATCTTTTTCTTTGACAGCCATTGTCCCCTCATCAGCACTGCCACATGCACCAACCCCACCACCCCCACCCCCCCAACCCGACCCCTCCCCACTCTCCACCCCCACAATACCAAATACCCATCACCCACATATCTCTGGCATCCACCTCCCAACCACTCCGGCCACCATGCTGATCTGTTTTAGCTGGAGACATGCAGCACACAATATTGTCCTGCTGGAATAGCCAGGCAACCATGGTGAGAAGCTCAGCTCAACACCCGAGGCAGCCAGCTTAAGCAGCCCTAATATAAACCCCATCAGTGTGGGCTAACGCAGACATCAGTGAGGGACTGCAGTGGCATTGGTGCAAGTAGGCTTTGAATGTTGCACTCACCTTAAAGGTACAAGAGAAGCGAGGGTGGACAGCGCACACCACTTATATCTGGTCATGATTTAAACCGGTCTAATTTTCTGCTGGTATGGCATGTAAGTGACAGGTTAGATGATTCTGACAAGTTGTATTTTAATGAGTATTCACGATAAACCACTGTATGTAAATGGAATTCCCGACATGGATCAGCGGGAAAGCCGACTTGCCATCATATTCCCACAAGAGTGGAAAGGGGAAAATTCTGAGTCGTTGTCTTGCCAGCAGAAGCTGACTTTTTATGTGGCAGTTTGTTAGGTTGGTTTTGAAAGGTTCAGTTGAACCTTGAGTTTCATCTCAGCAGGTTTGAGTTCTGTTACTGCCGGGGGTGCTTCATTCAGGAAGCAGAGTTTCCATTTAAAACTTATTAACTGGAGGCCTTTTCCTCCTGCTGAGTGAGTGCTCCATTTAGTCTTTGTCCATTACCCCTGGTAACGGAAAAAATGGGCACTGTGGTCTCAGTGGGAGACACAACCTCCAGCGAGATGGGGATGAGGAGGAGGGTGAGAGGAAGAAGGCAGAGCGGGAGGTTCAGGATGCACTGATGGTGCATAAAGGTGCCAGAGGGCAATGAAACCATCATACATCCTCAGCGGAAGCATAAAAGAGCTCGTGTAGCTGCCCCTCAAGTCTGCAGACAGAGACTGAGCTTCTGCAGATGTCAGAGACACAATGTAAGAGAAGGTTCAGCACTCCAAGAGCCATAGTCTCATTACTGTGTGACATGCTCAAAGGGGAGACCTTCTCCAGCTGTGCCTCTGTTGTGTCTCTGAAGGTCAGTGTCTCGCTCAACCTCTTTACAACAGGCTCCTTTCAGGCAGCATGTGGAAACCTCAGTGGCATAACACAGCCTGCTGAACACCACTGCATCAAGATCTTCACTGATCCTGTTTTGAAGGGCAGGGAATTACAGCTCTTTCACACAGGACAAGCAGTACTGGATTTTGCCATTTGCCATCTCGCCAGACCAAATGACGCTTTCTTCCAATCTTGCCTCTACCAGTAGTCCTGGATCACTCTCACTCAAGCAGCATCAAAACCTCCTTCCCAAATGGAATAAGCAACACAAGGTTCGGCACAGCCCGACAGTCCAGCGTCGCTCTCGGGTATTGTGGGCAGACTTCTCCTGGAAAAATGTGCAACAGTCTTATCACCAGTACTGTCAGCTTATTTGATGGCATGCTGACAATGTATTATTAGCAGAGTGCTTGGCAGCCTGGGTACTGTGCAAATCCCTCACCTGCACAAGCTGGCAACACCCCACCCTGCAACTGCGCCAAAGCGATAAGTGCACACCGAGATCAATACTAACAGTAATGTCTTTGCTGCCTTGGAGCTCCAGCTGGTCTCACATTCTACCTGCATTTGTGATGGCATCCTGTATACGGGCACAAGATTACACAGAGAGGATTTACTCACCCTGGCCACCCTTATGAATGAGAACAGTGACCAAGACACCACACAACCCTGCCACAGCAACCTCTGCAAGACGTGCCGGATCATCGACACAGATGCCATCATCTCACGTGAGAACACCATCCACCAGGTACACGGTACATACTCTTGCAACTCGGCCAACGTTGTCTACCTGATACGCTGCAAGAAAGGATGTCCCGAGGCATGGTACATTGGGGAAACTATGCAGACGCTGCGACAACGGATGAATGAACACCGCTCGACAATCACCAGGCAAGACTGTTCTCTTCCTGTTGGGGAGCACTTCAGCGGTCACGGGCATTCGGCCTCTGATATTCGGGTAAGCGTTCTCCAAGGCGGCCTTCGCGACACACGACAGCGCAGAGTCGCTGAGCAGAAACTGATAGCCAGGTTCCGCACACACAAGGACGGCCTCAACCGGGATATTGGGTTTATGTCACACTATTTCACATAAATATTTCTGCTTTTTTCCTCCTGAGTCTTTATCATGCGATCCTAGAATCAGAATTTATGTCACACTATTTGTAACTCCCACAGTTGCGTGGACCTGCAGAGTTTCACTGGCTGTCTTGTCTGGAGACAATACACATCTTTTTAGCCTGTCTTGATGCTCTCTCCACTCCCATTGTTTTGTTTCTTAAAGACTGGATTAGTTGTAAGTATTCGCATTCCAACCATTATTCATGTAAATTGAGTCTGTGTCTTATAAGTTCTGTTTGTGAACAGAATTCCCACTCACCTGAAGAAGGGGCTCAGAGCCTCGAAAGCTTGTGTGGCTTTTGCTACCAAATAAACCTGTTGGACTTTAACCTGGTGTTGTTAAACTTCTTACTGTGTTCACCCTTATGAAATCATTGAACCTCTTCTGCCATTGAGACCAGATTCGCCTCACCAGCCCCATGCTGCTGACTTCCACAGCTACCTCTTCCCAAGCAGCACATGTTTTGAGCAGGTTTCTCCTCTTCCCACTGGATGGCATAAGATGATCGCATTGGTTTGACACTGCAATGGGGGAGACTCTCTGGGAGTAAACATGAAATTGAGGGGCCTAAAAGATTCAGAATCATTGTGCCACATTCATCTTACTGCAATGCCATAATGGCTGTTAACAGCTGATAATAAAGAAGGTGAAGGGAGCCACTCAAGACCCACATCTATAAGCTAGTGTACAGGAAGGGGAAAGCAAGAGAATCTTCTGCAGCCAAGGACAGAAGGCAACACCGTACAGCTGTATGTTTTCAGCAAATAAAAGTTTTTAAACTGCATAAAGTTCTCACCTGAACATCCCTCCCTCAGTAAGAAGTCTCACAACACCAGGTTAAAGTCCAACAGCTTTATTTGGTAGCACAAGCCACAAGCTTTCAGAGCGCACCTCCTTCATCAGGTGAGTGGGAGTTGTGTTCACAAACAGGGCATATAAAGACACAAACTCAATTTACAAAATAATGGTTGGAATGCGAGTCTTACAGGTAATCAAGTCTTAAAGGTACAGACAATGTGAGTGGAGAGAGGGTTAAGCACAGGTTAAAGAGATGTGTATTGTCTCCAGCTAGGACAGTTAGTGAGATTTTGCAAGCCCAGGCAAGTCGTGGGGGTTACAGATAGTGTGACATGAACCCAAGGTCCTGGTTGAAGCCGTCCTCATGCGTGCGGAACTTGGCTATCAGTTTCTGCTCAGCGATTCTGCATTGTCGTGAGTCATGAAGGCCGCCTTGGAGAACGCTTACCCGAAGATCAGAGGCCGAATGCCCGTGACTGCTGAAGTGTTCCCCACCAGGAAGAGAACACTCCTGCCTGGTAATTGTCGAGCGGTGTTCATTCATCCGTTGTAGCGCCTGCATGGTCTCCCCAATGTACCATGCCTCAGGACATCCTTTCCTGCAGCGTATCAGGTTGACAACGTTGGCCGGGTTGCAAGAGTATGTATGGTGTATTTGGCGGATGGTGTTCTCACGTGAGATGATGGCATCCGTGTCGATGATCCGGCACATCTTGCAGAGGTTGCTGTGGTAGGGTTGTGTGGTGTTGTGGTCACTGTTCTCCTGAAGGCTGGGTAGTTTTCTGCGGACAATGGTCTGTTTGAGGTTGTGCAGTTGTTAGAAGGCAAGAAGTGGGTGTGTGGGAATGGCCTTGGAGAGATGTTCATCTTCATCGATGACATGTTGAAGGCTTCGGAGAAGGCTTTGGGATCATGGTGAACAATCACTGAAACAACTAAATGATGACATCAACAAGTTCCATTCCACCATCAGACTCGCTATGGACTGCTCTCCGGAATCGGTTGTATTCTTGGACACACGCATCTCCATCAAGGACGGTCACCTCAGCACTTCACTGTACCGCAAGCCCACAGATAACTTCACGATGCTCCACTTCTTCAGCTTCCACCCTAAACATGTTAAAGAAGCCATCCCCTACGGACAAGCCCTCCGTATACACAGGATCTGCTCAGATGAGGAGGATCGCAACAGACACCTCCAGACACTGAAAGATGCCCTCATAAGAACAGGATATGGCGCTCGACTCATCGATCGACAGTTCTGATGTGCCACAGTGAAAAACCGCTCCGATCTCCTCAGAAGACAAACATGGGACACGATGGACAGAGTACCGTTCATCGTCCAGTACTTCCCCGGAGCGGAGAAGCTACGACATCTTCTCCGAAGCCTTCAACATGTCATCGATGAAGACGAACGTCTCGCCAAGGCCATTCTCACACCCCCACTTCTTGCCTTCAAACAACCGCACAACCTCAAACAGCAAACTACCCAGCCTTCAGGAGAACAGTGACCACGACACCACACAACCCTGCCACAGCAACCTCTGCAAGACGTGCCGGATCATCAACACAGATGCCATCATCTCACGTGAGAACACCATCCACCAGGTACACGGTACATATTCTTGCAACTCGGCCAATGTTGTCGACCTGATACACTGCAGGAAAAAATGTCCTGAGGCATGGTACATTGGGGAGACCATGCAAACGCTACGACAACGGATGAATGAACACCGCTCGACAATCACCAGGCAGGAGTGTTCTCTTCCTGGGAGAGTGGGGAACACTTCAGCAGTCATGGGCATTCAGCCTCTGATCTTCGGGTAAGCGTTCTCCAAGGTGGCCTTCACGACTTACGACAACGCAGAATCGCTGAGCAGAAACTGATAGCCAAGTTCTGCAAACATGAGGACAGCCTCAACCAGGATCTTGCGTTCATGTCACACTATCTGTAACCCCCACGACTTGCCTGGGATTGCAAAATCTCACTAACTGTCCTGGCTGGAGACAATACACATCTCTTTATCCTGTGCTTAACCCTTTCTCCACTCACATTGTCTGTACCTTTAAGACTTGATTACCTGTAAAGACTCGCATTCCAACCATTATTTTGTAAATTGAGTTTGTGCCTTTTTATGCCCTGTTTGTGAACAGAACTCCCACTGATGAAGGAGGCGCGCTCTGAAAGCTTGTGGCTTGTGTTACCAAATAAACCTGTTGGACTTTAAACTGATGTTGTGAGACTTCTTACTGTGCTTACCCTAGACAAACGCCGCCATCTCCACATCATCCCTCCCCCAGCCAGCAAACATTTCAAAATGACTTACATCAATAAAGGATCTATCGTGTGGCTCCATAATACCAAACTCACTCTTACAAATCACATTCCAGGCTGCAAATATCTAAAAAAATGGACTCTGAAAACTATACGGCCAGATAATTTTTAGTTCACAAAGTAAAATTTGACAAATGTTTCAATAATCTCTGAAATTCGAAGTGTGGCTATTTTTTATGGTGACGTACTGCTTGTGTCAACTACTTATTTCCGAAAGCTGCTATCTCTGCAAGCTGCTCCCTGAGTGACAAGTGCTGGGAAGATTTCTCTGAAGCCTTTGAAAACTGAAATCACTCTAATCTCAGTGAAGCTGCTGTCTCAGAGGAACCTGTGTCCAGTTGCCATTCTCTTGCATTGTCAATCCAGTTCCAAATCTATAGCTCCCTTAAGCACTAGTATTTAAATACACTTTGGTGAATTAGATGCACCGTTACTATCCCGAGAGACAGCAACACCTCCTTGCCACCCGACAGACCAATCTTGAAAGGCATGCGTTAAGATAAACAAAGGAAGGAGTGTCTAATTTTTCCATTATTGGAATTCGGGCTGACTTTTGGTCTGATACAAAGTACTAAAATTCACCTGTGACAATTTGTGTCAGAAATAAAACCAAGGTAGTTAGGTAGTATAAAGGGTTAATTCTAACTGTGTGATAGGCTAATGAGACAGCATACATCATCACAGAAAGCTACGCAGTGTTTCATGATCATGACTTTTGTAGGCTTCATGCCAAGATGAAAGCTCTGTCAGATGCTTCTGAATTAACTTTTTCTTCATCTCAGCAGATTTTGTAAATATTCTGGTTTAGCACAACGACACCAAGAATATTATATTAGCAATCTGTACTCATGTCATATTTTGCTGGTCATGAACTCAAAAGTAGTTATTTTTATTAATAATGTAACAGAAAATATTGCAGTCAATTTGAAATTTTCCAGCATAACAATGGGGGTTAAATCTTACCAAATTGCTTCCGGTGAGAAAACCAGTGTGTTGCTCTCCAGATAAACATGTTGGTTTTCTCACCAGATCTTACGGCACTCTGTCAAAAAAAAATCAAGGGGCATATTTCACACCGTCATAACCTGAGTAAACCTCTCCCCATCCCAACGCGGAAGTCTCAGGGGCTCCCCTCCCTCCTGGTTACCCTGTAGCCATGTCTCTGTAATCCAAGCAAAATCATACCCGTTTACATCCATTTGCACAATTAATTCATCCACTTTGTTCATAGATTACAGCTCAGCCTTTAACACCATTATTCCTGTCAGACTCATCTCCAAACTACATGGCCCAGGGCTCAGCTCCTCCCTCTGAAACTGGATCCTAGACTTCCTAACCCACAGACCGCAGTCAGTAAGGACAGGCAACAACACCTCCTTCACGATCACCCTCAACACCGGTGCTCTGCAAGGCTGTGTCCTCAGCCTCTTATTATACTCCTTATACACCTCTGACTGTGCGGCCAAATTCCCCCCTAACTCAATTTTCTAGTTTGTTGATGACACCACCATAGTGCGTCGGATCTCAAACAATGACAAGACACAGTACAGGAAAGAGATAGATAATCTGATGAACAGGTGTGATGACAATAATCTCTCCCTCAATGTCAACAAAACGAAGGAGATTGTCATCGACTTCAGGAAGCGCAATGGAGGAGATGGCCCTGTCTACATCAACGGCGATGAGGTAGAAATGGTTGAGAGCTTCATGTTTTTAGGTGCCTAGATCACCAACAACCTGTCCTGATCCCCCCATGCGGATGCTATAGTTAAGAAAGCCCACCAACTCCTCTACTTTCTCAGGAGACTAAGAAAATTTGGTATGTCCACCACAACTCTTACTGACTTCTACATAAGCACCATTGAAAGCATTCTTTCCGGTTGTATCACAGCTTGGTCTGGCTCCAAGACTGCAAGATACTACAAAGGGTCGTGAATGATGCCCAATCCATCACGCAAACCAGCCTCCCATCCATTGACACTGCCTACACTTCCTGCTGCCTCAGAAAAGAGGTCAGCATAATCAAGGATCCCACCCATCCCGGACATTCTCTCTTCCACCTTCTTCCACCGGGAAAAAGATACAAATGTCTGAGGACACGTACCAACCGACTCAAAAACAGCTTCCAACCAACTCAAAAACAGCTTCTTCCCTGCTGCCATCAGACTTTTGAATGGACTTACTTCACATTAGGTTGATTTTTCTCCACACTCTAGCCATGACTGTAACACTACATTCTGCATCCTCTCTTTTCCTTCCTCATGTATGGTATGCTTTGTCTGTAAAGCGCACAAGAAATAATACTTTTCACTGTATACTAATTTGTGATAATAATAAATCAAATCAAATCAAAATCAAAGATTTGCAGGTTAAGTGGATTGGCCATGCTTAATTGTTCCTTAGTGTCCCAAGATGTATAGGTTAGGGGGATTAGTGGGGTAAATACGTGGGGTTATAGGGATAGGACCTGGGTAAGTTGCTCTGTTGGAGAGTTGGTGCAAGACTCGATAGGCTGAATGGCCTCCTTCTGCACTGTAGAGATTCTATAATTCTATGACCTCAATGGGGAATAGTTTCAGATTAGACTTGGGGTCACTCTCTGGAGGACACCTCACAGACATGGTCCTGCACAGTCGAAGTCAGGGACAATCTAGATCTCTGGCACTTAGAGGGCTGCTAGAGACCAGCCACCTGCTCAGTCCCATGCAAACGATGAGTCTCTGGAAGAGGCTGTCAGCTCACTGGTGAAGACACAAAGACAGGCAGTGGAACATTGAGCAGAGATTTGAGATTCTCTCTGCAGACTAGAGCAAATGATGGAGGACTTCATCTGCGTTCTGTCTGATGTCATGGCTCCAACATGCAAGAACCTCAAGGCCTCCACAGATGGTTGGCAAACACCATGGAAACCTTGGTCCAGCAGATCTTGCCATATTTGTGCATGGCCATACACTCTATGGTCACACAACCTGGTGGGAGCCATCAGGATAAAGGTGGGCATGATGGGGATGAGGCAAATTGACCTCTCTCCAGGTACCCCACCTTCTGCAGGATTCAGGCCAGCACCCTCTGGCACCCACAGGAAGGATAAGCATCTGCCTTTTCGCCCAGGGGGGCCTCCTCTTCAGATGCCCCAAGGGTGTACAGCTGTTCACAGTTCCTTCTGCTGTGCCTACACCCACTAAGGCAGTGCAGGCCATCGAGGGTGCTTCTGCCCCTGAGCAAGACACCCTTACCCTGTCCTCCAGGGCTCAGGCCATCAGAGGACATCCACCATGGTCATCAGAGGAATCAGGCCGTAGCAGTCAGCAGGTTGCCGCTAGCTCAGCTGTGGATATCAGGGGTGCACTAAGGCATAGTGGTAGGATTAGGAAAGCAAAGAAAATGTCAGTTCTGGTTAATGAGTGTGCTATCACTGTAAATAAATTGCACATATTGAAACGCATTGAATCGGGATGTGAATGTTCTGGTTGAAAGAAAGTGTTTTGATTCTGTGCTTTGGAATCCTCTTACCTCAAAGTTCAACCATCGTCCCACTCAGTCAGAATGCCCCATTTTAAGATTAACACACATATGATGTCAGCCATAAGACCATAAGATACAGGAACAGAATTAGACCATTTGGTCCATCCTCGTCCCCAAGTCTGCTCCACCATTCAATCATGGCTGTTATGATTCTCATCCCTTCTCCTGCCTTCTCCCATAACCCTTAATCCCCTTATTTATCAAGAACCTATCTCTGTCTTAAAGACACTCAATGACCTGGCCTCCACAGCCCTCTGTGGCAATGAGTTCCACAGATTCACCACCCTCTGGCTGAAAGAATTTCTCCTCATCTCAGTTTTAAAGAAGCGTCTCTTCACTCTGAGGTTGTGCCCTCGAGTTCTAGTCTCTCCCACTAGTGGAAATATCCTCTCCATGTCCACTCTATCTAGGCCTCTCAGTATTCCGTAAATTTTGATTAGATCCCCCCTCATCCTTCTAAACTCCATCGAGTATAGGCCCAGCCTCAGTGCAATCAGTCCCCAGCCACTTGTGTGTTGTCAGGGAGATGTGTTTACATTTTTATTCAAGGTGTATGATGGGAAAGTTTTGGACCCTTATTCCTCAAGGGTCAACAATGGTTAAGGGCAGTTCATCAGCAACGATCTGCTAGCAGCATCTGAGTTTCTTCATAGTTAGTGTCCAAGTTCAAGTCATGCTCTTTAGGATGTGAACCCTAGGCCGGTCCACATCTCAGTTGTAGCAGTGTTTGCATCATTTCATGGCAGTGAAAGCATCAAACCTCAACTCACACTGCTGTCGTTTCTCAGTAGATTTTAAATTGAAACAGTGAATGCAATAGCAGGTCACTGACAACCACAACTAAGATCAAATCCTAGCAAGTCATGAGGTCAGAACATGCAAGTGTGAATGCCAGATCTGTCCTCTCAGCGACGGTTTAGATATTCCCTGCGATAAAAGTGGTAAGCTGAAGGGAGGAGGTGAGGGCGACGGGAGGGGAGGGCGACGGGAGGTGAGGGGGACGGGAGATGAGGGGGACGGGAGATGAAGGGGACGGGAGGTGTAGGCGACGGGAGGTGTAGGCGACGGGAGGTGAGGACGACGGGAGGTGAAGGGGACGGGAGGTGAGGGCGACGGGAGGTGAGGGCGACGGGAGGTGAGGTGGACGGGAGGTGAGGGGGATGGGAGGTGAGGGGGATGGGAGGTGAGGGCGACGGGAGGTGAGGGGGACGGGAGGTGAGGGGGACGGGAGGTGAGGGCGACGGGAGGTGAGGGGGACGGGAGGTGAGGGGGACGGGAGGTGAGGGGGACGGGAGGTGAAGGCGATGGGAGGTGAGGGGGACGGGAGGTGAGGGGGAAGGGAGGTGAGGGGGACGGGAGGTGAGGGGGACGGGAGGTGAGGGGGACGGGAGGTGAGGGGGACGGGAGGTGAGGGGGACGGGAGGTGAGGGGGACGGGAGGTGAGGGGGACGGGAGGTGAGGGGGATGGGAGGTGAAGGCGATGGGAGGTGAGGGGGACGGGAGGTGAGGGGGACGGGAGGTGAGGGGGACGGGAGGTGAGGGGGACGGGAGGTGAGGGGGACGGGAGGTGAGGGGGACGGGAGGTGAGGGGGACGGGAGGTGAGGGGGACGGGAGGTGAGGGCGACGGGAGGTGAGGGCGACGGGAGGTGAGGGCGACGGGAGGTGAGGGGGACGGGAGGTGAGGGGGACGGGAGGTGAGGGCGACGGGAGGTGAGGGCGATGGGAGGTGAGGGCGACGTGAGGTGAGGGCGACGGGAGGTGAGGGCGACGGGATGTGAGGGGGATGGGAGGTGAGGGGGACAGGAGGTGAGGGGGACGGGAGGTGAGGGGGACGGGAGGTGAGGGGGATGGGAGGTGAAGGCGATGGGAGGTGATGGGGACGGGAGGTGAGGGGGAAAGGAGGTGTTTCTTTCCTTTCTCACCCTGTAGGAATTGGTTTTCACTCTACACTATTTGGTGAGTATCTGTTGAGGCCTTTGACAATTGGAAGGTTTGAAATAACTTACAATCTGATGGAAAAGTTAATCAAATATATAAAAATGTAACATAAATAAGTAAATAATGTTGGAATAATATAATTAGGTAATTAATTAAAATGCATTAAGGATGCGGGACAGATGTTGTGTCAAGGCTGCCACATGTGGGAGCTCCTGGATGCCAGTGTGATCCAAGGCAAACTGCAGTAAATGCTCGAGGAGCTTCAACTCAGAGTCCATAGAATCCCTACAGTGCAGAAAGAGGCCATATAGACCATCAAGCCTGCACCGACAACAGTCCCAACCAGGCCCTGTCCTCGTAACCCCATGTATTTACCGTGCTAGCCCCCCTGACACTAAGGTGCAATTTAGCATGGCCAATCAACCTGACCTGCACATCTTTCAGACTGTGGGAGGAAACTGGAGCACCCGGAGGAAACTCTCGCAGACAGAGAGAGTATACAGACTCCGCACAGACAGTCACCCAAGGCAGGAATTGACCCTGAGTGCCTGGCGCTGTGAGGCAGCAGTGCTAACACCGTGCCACCCACATTGTCATTGAGCTAGAGGTTGAACTGCAGACACTGCTACACATCAGGGAGGGGGATAGTTTCATGGACATTTTGTCCAGGAGGCAGCCACACCTCTGGTCTTCTAAGTTGGTCAGTGGCCGGGGACAGGAGAGTGTGACTGCAAGTGAAGCAGTTAGGTGGGCCCAGAGGGTAAGAGTTCAGGAGTGTAAACCTCTGCAATTGTCCAAAAGGCTTCTCTCCACTTGTTTGGATGAGAGTGGGAGCTGCAAGATGGGTGAGCTAGCTAACCATGGCACCATAGTATAGGAAGCCATTCAAGTATTGGGAGCAAACAGGATTGTAGTGGCAGTAGGGGGAAGTATAATGAGAGGAATTGACACTGTTTTCTACAGCAAAGAGTACGAGTCCAGACAGCTGTGTGTTCTGCCTGGTGCCAAGGTTCGGGATATTTGCTCAGGGCTGGAGAGGAGCTTGCACTGGAAGGGGGAGGATCCAGTTGTCATGGTCCATGTAGGTATCAATGACAGAGGTAGATCTAGGTTCTGCATTTGCAATACGAGGAGCTAGGCATTAAATGAAAAAAGCAGAACCTCAAAGGTCATAATCTCTGGATTATTACTTGACTCAGGTGCAAATTGGCATAGGGTACATAAAATTAGAGAGATGACTGCATCTCTCAAAGACTGGAGTGGGAGAAGTTGGTTCTGGTTTGTGGTACATTGGCACTGGGGGTGTACTCTTGGGACAGTCTACGCTTGAACCATCTACATGTTTACATGTAGACTGGAATAATCAGATGGGCAAAGGCAGCCTAGATGCCAAATTAATAGATTTTATTTTAGGATAATTTCTTAGGTCAGCACGTTCTGGAGCCAACCAGGGAGCAGGCTATTCAGGATCTGGCAATGAGATAGAATTAATTACTGAGCTCATAGTGAAGGTGTGCTAGGCAGCAATGATCATAATATGATTGAATTTTATATTCAAATGGGAGAGATAAGTGGGTCTCAAACCTATTTTAAACTTAAATAAGGGCAATTATGAGGGCATGAAAGCAGAGCTAGCAAAAGTGAACTGGCAATTTAGTTTAAGGAATCGGTCAGATGCAGTGGCAGATACTTAAGGAAATATTTCAGAATAAACATAATAGATACATTCAATGGAAGAGAAAATTCGAAGGGGAGGGCCCACCATTCGTGGTTAACTATAAATGTTAAAGATAATGTTAAATTTAAAGAAAAAGCCTATGAAAATGCAAAGATGGATGGCAGAACAGAAGATTGGAAAGAATATCAAAATTAGCAAAAGAATGACTGCAAGATTAATAAGGAGGGAAAAATTAGAGTACAAGAGAAAGGTGATAGAAATGTAAGAGTTTCTGTACATATTTTTAACAAAAAGATTTAGTAGTTCTTGTTAGAAATAACAAAGAGTAATATATCAGGAAAACCCACGAGAGTGCAGTGAGAAATCTGAGTGCTAGCTTGGAGGTTGGAGCTCCTGATGTGACATCAGGATTTAAAGGTGACGCAGGGCAAGTGAAAGCAGCTGAATGGGTGACTACAGTCGGGTAAGTATTTGCTACTTTTATCACATATAGTTTGTGAGGTCTTTATTTTGTGGTCTATAGTTTGTAAGGGCAATATTCTGTAACAACAAGGACCAGGGCAGAAGGATTCTAGAGCAATTAATATCATTTGATTTTAAGTACAGTGGAGCCCCGATTTTATGCGCCCCAATTTAGCGCGAAATCGGATATTATGCGATTGCACGACGGACCCTTTTTTTTAACTATTTCCGGTTTAGTGAATTAGCGCGACCTCGATTTAGCGCGACCCCGATAACATTCACGATCACATTTTATGGACCCCAACCATCGCGTTAAAACGGGGCTCCACTGTATTTCCAAAAGGTTTAGTTTAAAGGGTTAAGTCATGCCAAGAGAACTCAAAGCCAGGGTATGCTCCTTCTGTTCTATGTGGGAATCCAGGAACATTTACAGTGCCCGGGGCCAGTATGTGTACAGGAACTGTCACCAGGATGTTGTGGAGTATCCGTGTGGTGGAAAGTATCGTGTACAGCACTTATAGAGAGATGGTCACACTGCAGGATAGGACTCTACAGACAGGAAGGGAATGGGTGACCATCAGGCAGAGCAAGAGGTCCAGTGCAGGAATCTCTTTGGGCCATTCCCCTGCAAAATAGATATACCACTTTGAATACTGTTGGGGGAATGGACTCTCCGGGGAAATCAGTAGCAGCCCAATTCATTGCACCATGGTTGGATCTGCTGCATCGGGGTGGAGTGAAAAGGTAAGAATGTAATGGTTATAAATTGTAAGGGGAATAGTTAGGTATTTCTGTTGCCACAAACAAGACTCCATGATGGCATGTTGCCTCCCTGGTACTCGCGTCAAGGATGTCTCAGGGTGGCTACAAGACATTCTGAAGGAGAAGGGTGAACTGCCAATGGTCATGGTACACATCGGTACAAATAACAAAAGTTTAAAAAAAAGGGATGAAGCTCTGAAAGCAGAATATAGGGAGTTAGAAAGCAAGTTGAAAAGTAGGACCTCAAAACCAGTGATCTCAGGATTACTACCAATGCCACGTGCTAGTCAGAGCAGCAATAGCAGGATATATCAGATGAGTACCTAGTTGAGGGGGAGTGTTTCAGATTCGTGGGACTTACGACCGTTTCTGGGGGAGGTAAAATCAGGACAAACTGGATGGGTTGCACCTGGACAGGACTGGATTGATGTCATAAGGGATGTTTTTAATAGAGTGCTTAGGGAGAGTTTAAACTAAAATGGCAGGTAAATGGAAACCTATGCAAGAAGGCAGAGGAGGGGGAAACAAGGATAAGAACAAAAGAGAGAAAGGGATTAAGAAAAGTGATAGACAGAGAAATCAAGAGCCAGAATCAAACAGGGCCACAGTGAAAATTAATGTGGATGGGACAAGGAATGTTAAAAAGACAAGCCTTAAGGCTTGGTGCCTTAATGTATAGAGCATTTTGATTTGATTTATTGTCATATGTACTAATATACAGTGAAAAGTATTCTTTCTTGCGTGCTATACAGACAAAGCATACCGTTCATAGAGAAGGAAAGGAGACAGTGCAGAATGCAGTGTTACAGTCATAGCTAGGGTGTAGGGAAAGATCAACTTAATGTGAGGTAGGTCCATTCAAAAGTCTGATGGCAGCAGGGAAGAAGCAGTTCTTGAGTTGATTGCTACGTGATCTCAGACTTTTGTATCTTTTCCCCAATGGAAGAAGGTGGAAGAGAGTGGCCGCGATTCTCCCATCCGCGCCCGCCACTTTTCTGGCAGGTCCGGCCGGGAGACGCACGTCTGCGGCCTTGAACGGGGATTTGGGCATGCGCTGGGACCGCATGCGCATCTCTCAGAGCTGGCGAGCAGTCGCCCGCCAGACCATGCTGGAAACCGGTGGGAAGGCAGGTAAGTAATTTAAATATTTTAAAAATGTATTTTAAATATGTATATTAATTAATTATTGGGACCTCTCAGGTCCTGATCGAATCTCCCACCCCGCCAGGAGTACTTCATTCTGGCGGGGTTCAGACAAGCTCCCCACGTTCGGGGAACTCGCGGCAATCAGAGCCCCTCAGGGGGTCGGGCGGTGGGGGGGTGGTGCCAGCCTATGCCCCCAGCACTGCCCAAGAGGCAAAGTGCCCATGCTCAGGGGAATCTTGGCACAGCCCATCGGGCAGTGCCAAGGGGGTGGGGCCTATTGTGGGTGAGATCGGTGGGGGATTCCGCTGGCATTCTGCATGGGGATCGGTCTGGTATGGAGGGAGGGCAGCAATTGGGGTGGGCTGGGGGGGGTGTTGGTCTGCTGGGTGAGGGGGGGAGCTGCCTGCCTCCGGAGAGGTCTGACCCCGGGTCGTGCCAGCAGTGGGGGGGCGGGGGGGGGGCGGTCTGCTGGGGTGAGGGGCGTGGGGAGATCGCCACTGCTGAGGGGTGGGGCCTGGGCATCAGAACGCGCTGGGATGGGGGGGGGGGGGGGGGGTGGTGGGGGAGGGGGGGGGTGGTGGTGGGAGGTCAGGGCTGGCCCGGGAATTGTTGTGGGGGCTGCGATCGGGCCATGGGGGGGCTGGAGGGGCAGCACTGCGGGGGTCCCTGGCTGGCCAGCGATTGGGCTGGCCAGCAAATGGGAATTTGACAGTTTGGGGACACTGTGCATGCACAGAGCTCCAGAACTGTCATACTCCGGCATGAATAGCCCCCCCCCCCCAGGCTTTTTAATGAGATTCACAACCGGGCCCTCTGCATTGCACAGAGCGCTGGGATTCGGGTGAGAAGCTGTCTTCATTAGTAAGTGTGTAGATGAATGTGTGCCAAAGAAGCAAATCCGTATGTTCCCCAACCGGAAACCATGGATGAACAGGGATAAACACAGTAACAATTTTAACAACACCAGGTTAAAGTCCAACAGGTTTATTTGGTAGCAAATACCATTAGCTTTCGGAGCGCTGCTCCTTCGTCAGATGGAGTGGAAATCTGCTCTCAAACAGGGCACAGTATTCTGTATTCTGTAACTTGATTTTGTGTCTCTGTGCCCTGTTTGAGAGCAGATTTCCACTCCATCTGATGAAGGAGCAGCGCTCCGAAAGCTAATGGTATTTGCTACCAAATAAACCTGTTGGACTTTAACCTGGTGTTGTTAAAACTGTTACTGTGTTTACCCCAGTCCAACGCCGGCATCTCCACATCATGAACAGGGATATCCACTGCTTGCTGAAGTCCAGGTCTAAGGCGTTCAAGTCAGGCGTCACTGACCTATACAAGAAAACCAGATACGATCTAAGGAGATCCATCAAAGATGCCAAAAGACAATACTAGACCAAGCTAGAGTCCCAGGCTAGCCACACCGACCCCTGCCAACTATGGCAAGATCTGCAAGACATAACAGGCTACAAGATGAAGGCAAGTAAAATTGCCAGCTCCAACGCACCCCTCCCTGATCAGCTCAACGCATTCTATGCCTGTTTTGAGCAAGAGGTCAGTGAGAGCATGCCCTCCACTCTGGAAGCCCTGGATGAACCTGTATCTGGGGTCACCATTTCAGATGTCAGAGCAGCTTTCTTGAAGGTCAACCCATGGAAAGCAACTGGCCTGGATGGGATACCGGGGCGTGCACTCAGATCCTGAGCAGATCAGCTGGCAGAGGTATTCACAGACATCTTCAACCTCTTTTTACAACAATCTGATGTCCCTATCTGCTTCAAGAAGACGACCATCATCCCGGTACCTAAGAAAAACCAAACATCGTGCCTGAATGACTATCGGCCGGTGGCTCTGACATCCATCATTATGAAGTGCTTCAAAAGGTTAGTCATGGCACAAATCAATTCCAGCCTCCCGGACTACGTGGATCCACTACAGTTTGCCTACCACCGCAACAGGTCACAGCAGACACAATTTCCCTGGCCCTGCACTCAACCCTGGAATGCCTAGATAACAAGGACACCTATGTCAGACTCCTATTTATTGACTACAGCTCAGCCTTCAACACTATTATTCCCACGAAACTCATCTCCAAACTCTGTGGCCTGGGCCTCGGCACCTCCCTCTGCGACTGGATCCTGAACTTCCTAACTCACAGACCACAATAAGGATAGACAACAACATCTCCTCCACGATCATCCTCAACACCGGTGCCCCACAAGGCTGTATTCTCAGCCCCCTACTATACTCCTTATACACCTATGACTGTCCAGCCAAATTCCCGTCCAATTCGATTTTCAAGTTTGCTGATGACACCACCATAGTGGGTCGGATCTCAAACAATGACGAGACAGAGAACAGGAATGAGATAGAGAATCTGTTGAACTGGTGCGGCGACAATAATCTCTGCCTCAATGTCAAAAAAATGAAGGAGATAGTCATCGACTTCAGGAAGCGTAAAGGAGAACATGCCCCTGTCTACATCAATGGGGACGAAGTAGAAAGGGTCGAGAGCTTCAAATTTTTAGGTGTCCAGGTCACCAACAATCTGTTCTGATCTCTCCCCCCATGCCGACACTATAGTTAAGAAAGCCCACCAACACCTTTACTTTCTCAGAAGACTAAGGAAATTTGGCATGTCAGCTGTGACTCTCACCAACTTTTACAGATGCACCATAGAAAGCATTCTTTCTTGTATCACAGCTTGGTATGGCTCCTGCTCTGCCCAAGACCGCAAGGAACTACAAAAGGTCGTGAATGTAGCCCAATCCATCACGCAGACCAGCCTCCCATCCATTGATTCTGTATACACTTCCTGCTGCGTCGGCAAAGCAGCCAGCATAATTAAGGATCCCATGCATCCCGGACATTCTCTCTTCCACCTTCCTCCTTCGGGAAAGATACAAAATTCTGAGGTCACGTTCCAACCGACTCAAGAACAGCTTCTTCCCTGCTGCTGTCAGACTTTTGAATGGACTTACCTTGCATTAAGTTGATCTTTCTCTACAGCCTAGCTATGTCTGTAACACCACATTCTGCACTCTCTCATTTCATTCTCTATGAATGGTATGTTTTGTCCGTATAGCGTGCAAGAAACAATACTTTTCACTGTATGTTAATACATTTGACAATAATAAATCAAATCAAATCAAATCAATGACTTGTCAGAACTGGTGCAATCTCGAACAGTTTTGCCGTCAATTCAGCACTTTTGGAAGAATCGCCCCCCCGTAGGTTCGGGATGCGTGAGGTCCTTCATTATGCTGGCTGCTTTTCCAAGACAGTGGGAAGTGTAGACAGAGTCAATGGATGGGAGGCTGGTTTGAGTGATGGACTGGGCTTCATTCATGGCCCTTTGTAGCTGGTGTTAAAGGCTGAGTCTATGAATAGGAGTCTGACATAGGTGTCTTTGTAATCGAGGTGTTCCAGGGTTGAGTATTTGGATTCTGGAAGGTAACCGGAGCACCCGAAGGAAGCCCACGCAGACAAGGAAAGAACATGTATAATCCACATAGGCAGTCACCCAAGCTGGAATTGATCCTGAGTCCTTGGCGTTAGAGGCAGCAGTGCTAACTACTGTGCCATCATGCCAACTAACGTGCCACCGGGTCTGTGACTCTGCGCTGGTGGAGGGTGCGGGTGAGTGCTGTGATGGTTCTTCATGAACCCTCTCATCCTCAGATGTGTTCTGGGGGCTCAGAATGCTGCTTAGCTGCCTGGCTGACTGCGATCTGCTCATACCTGCAAGAAATAAATGACAGTTTCAGTGGATGATCTTAAGCTATTTCAAACTACATTTGACTCACTGTGGCTGTCAGGAATTGGTGAAATGATGGAGCTGTTATCCGTACTAGGTTGTTGGGAGAAGTCAATCTCCCCATTCACTGCAGGAACAATCTATGTCTTCCCCAGCAAGGTTGGCTGCAGCTTTCTTAAATTCTGTGAGTGCAAGTATCGCAGCCATCCCTCCCCCAGTCGGAGGCCTTTGTTGCTGTGTGGCTGCTTGGCCTGTATAAAGATGAAAGGCATGTGGTCAGAGGGATGGAGCAGAGGCTGGATTAAATGCATGTCCCTGTGTGTGTGGTGAGTCATCCCCAGGAGGGCCAAAGGTTGGAGTGTGAATAGCATGACAGATGGGATGGTGTTGATGTAAAAAGTGTTCATGAAGGAATTAGTGTTGATACGTGTCTCCTGTTAATAGATGTGTGAGATCCATGAAGAGAATAACTGTTTGAGTAAATGATGCCACAATGAGAGGTTGATAGTGAAGGGAGATTTTAGAATCATAAAATCCGTACAGTGCAGAAGAGGCCATTCGACCCATTAAGTCTGCACTGACTCTGTGACAGAGTATCTTACCCAGGCGCTCTCCCTCACCGTATAATCATAACCCCACACATTTCCCTTGGCTAATCTATCTAACCTACACATTTTGAGACACTAAGGGGCAATTTAGCAAGGCCAATCCACCTAACCTGCGCATCTTTGGAGTTGAGAGGGGATTTACCCTGTTGGGGTGGATGAGATATTTCATCTGCTTCCTGCACTAGATGGTGCCTCTGGCATGGTTGCCAATCGCTCTGACGTCCTGGGCAACAGCCTCTCATGCAGGAAATTGACATTCAGGTGCTTTCTGGAGCCATTCCTTGGTTAGAGAACATGCCTGTGGCGGCACAGGGCAGCACGGTAGCACAGTGGTTAGCACTGCTGCTTCGCAGCTCCAGGGACCTGGGTTCGATTCCCGGCTTGGGTCACTGTCTGTGCAGAGTTTGCACATTCTCCTCGTGTCTGCATGGGTTTCCTCCGGGTGCTCCGGTTTCCTCCCACAGTCCAAAGCTGTGCGGCTTAGGTTGATTGGCTATGCTAAAATTGCCCCTTAGTGTCCTGAGATGCATAGATTAGAGGGATTAGCGGGTAAATATGTAGGGATATGGGGTTAGGGCCTGGGTGTGATTGTGGTCGGTGCAGACTTGATGGGCCAAATGGCCTCTTTCTGCACTGTAGGGTTTCTATGATTCTATGATTCTGTGCACCCACACTCCTCTGATCAGGTGTCTAGGGCATGGTAGCTGAAACAGGGTGCTGTCTTCTTCTTCAGGGAGCTGGCCTCTTGCCTATAGCTGGATACCATGTTGATCAGTCCCTGAAGAATGGTGGGTTGGAGAGAGTGAGCGTGTTTCATTGGCATTTAAATATGGCACTGGGACCTTCAAACCTGCCCATTGACAGCAGATGGATGAATCAGTGTCTGACCCGCCAGGTGATTTGGAGCGATACTCGCTTGTGCAGAATTAATAGATGCCAAGGGGGGGAATTGAGCGCTAGTTCACACCATTCTGGCCGGCAGGAATGGCACTAGTAGAACCACCCACCACCGCACTTAGACATAAGAGTGGAGAATTCCACCCTATGAATCTAAATTAGTTCAATGCAAGTTGTCATGCAGCTGGCCTCCTCAGTTTATAAAAATACACTGTTAAAGATTCATCTTACTCAAGTAAAACAGTCTTGACCTTTTTGGTAATTCACTGTAATATTTGTAGCACAGATGTATGCGTTGGGATTACCTTAGATAGTGCAGGTCACCCCTGCATAAACAGTGTAACGAACATAAGTTGTATTGACACAGGTAGAGGTTTAATATATTCAGTAAATGTAGGTTGACTTGAACTTTTAACAAGGATATCGGAGAACGTTTGAATATTTATTAGTTAAATGTTAGACTGGAGGAGAAAAATGTCCAGAAACTACTTTTTTATCCCGTTGACATTTCAAAGATCTTTTTCGACTTTTTTTGGTCACCTAATAACGACTTAAGAAAAGAGGCATTGTTATGGGAACATATTCTCATTTTCGCCGATGGTTCAGTTGCCCAGATTGTAAATCATTCAGCCAAATGTGGGTTAAAATAGGTGTAAGATTTGAACCTCACTCTATACTGTGCTAGGTAACCTTAGATGGATCAGAAATCAGGTATTATATTTACCTTGAGCTAGTTAGAATGGGGAAATCAGCAAGGATTCTCCCGCATGATTATTATCCAGCATCTATATGTGAACGTTGGTATGAACTATGACCACCCCTGTCCCTGCCTGGATGTGTTTTCCTCCCCCAAAACTTACCAGCTCTCCAAAGCATACGGTAGCACAGTGGTTAGCACAGCTGTCTCACAGAGCCAGGAACCCGGATTCGATTCCCGTTTTGGGTCACTGTCTGTGTGGAGTTTGCACGTTCTTCCCGTGTCTGCATGGGTTTCCTCCGGGTGCTCTGGTTTCCTCCCACATTCTGAAAGACGTGCTGGTTAGGTGCACTGACCCGAGCAGGCGCTGGACTCTGGCCTTTAGGGAAATTTCACAGCAACTTCATTGCAGCATTAATGTAAGCCTTACTTGTGACTAATAAATAAACTTTACTTTTACTTCTTTTACCTCGAGTGATCTCTCAGGGGCTGTCTGGTCTATAGAGGTGGGCAGTCAATTAGCACACCTAAAGTCCATTTTGCACCAGTGTCAGTGCTGTGCCAATATCAGTGTGGCACCCCGCCCCAATGTGTGCTTAGTTCAGCAACGGGCCAGACACTCCACGCCCCAATAATGGGACTGAAGGGATAAAAAACCACAACCCCATCCACAAATAGGCCTGTGGAGCAGTTTGCTATCTAATTCGATGGCTTACTGGATTCTAACATTTTAATTTATTGCTTCAAGGCAGACAGCTGACGATGCCCCCACGCTGTTTCTTAATTTATGTGATGAAATGTATTTTTGTGTTTAAACTCATTTTCAAAATTATTCATCAAACCGAACCAAATTACTGCTTTAAGATGTATCAAGAAATAGTTTCTGAAGCTTTTTTTAAGTAACAATTACATTTTAAAATGCTGTCTGATTGTTCTGGCTGATGGCTGGATTTGCATTCGGTGATATGCGAAAAAGTAAATGGAAATTCAAGAAAGAATTCAAATGGGTACAGTTTTGGGCATTATTTGGAATCATTTTAATTGTGCCCCACAGTGGAATCTCTATCTCCAATTTAACTCATCAGGTAGAGAAAACTTTGATACTATACTATATTAATAAAACAATGTTTTTTTCATTTGTGGGACGTGGGCATCGCTGGCTGGCCAGCCTTTATTGTCCATCCATAGTTGGCTTTGAGAAGGTGGTGATGAGCTGCCTTCTTGAATCGCTGTGGTCCATGTGCTGTGGGTTGACCCACAATGCCATTATGGAGGGAATTCCAGGATTTTGACCCAGCGAGTGCGAAGGAATGGTGATATATTTCCAAGTCATGAGGATGAGTGGCTTGGAGGGGAACTTGCAGGTGGTGTTCCCATGTATCTGCTGCCCTTGTCCTTCTAGATGGAAGTGGTTGTGGGTTTGGAAAGTACTCTCTAAGGATCTTTGGCAAATTGCTGCAGTGCATCTTGTAGATAGTATACATTGCTGCTACTGGGCTTCGGTGGTGGAGAGAGTGGATGTTTGTAGATGTGGTGCCAATCAAGCAAGCTGCTTTGTCCTGGATGGTGTCAAGCTTCTTGAGTGTTGTTGGAACTGCACCCATCCAGGCAAGTGGGGAGTATTCCATCACACTCCTGACTTGTGCCTTGTCAATGGTGGATAGGCTTTGGGGAATCAGGAGGTGAGTTACTCACCGCAGTATTCCTAGCCTCTGACCTGCTCTTGCAGCCACTGTGTTTATGTGATGAGTCCAGTTGAGTTTCTGGTCAATGGTAACCCCCAAGGATGTTGACAGTGGGGGAGTCAGGAATAGTAACACCATTGAATGTCAGGTAGAAAAGAAATATGCAATTGCCTTGACTTAAACAGGGCAACTGTTGAGTGACGCAAGTTTTGTTCTTCAAAAGCATCAAAATTCAATGGCAATAGTCTTGTTTTTGTGACAATAATTGACATCTTCCTTCCATTTCACCTCTAATGTTGTAATGTAGCAAGTTTGCCACACTGGAGGACATTGTGAAATTAGCCTTTTAGTTCTGGACTTCTTAAAGAAATGTTTTTCGCATGTGAATGATACTGGCAAAGTCATATTTGTATTTTTTCACTAAATATCTTGAATAGATGTTGACGGGACTTCTCACTGACCTGCTACAGTCCTGTAGCAAAGGCCCATTCATAATAATATTCGGTAAAGAATTTCAATATTCTGATCCAGCGATGATGTGGGCATGGTGAGAACTATCCACGTCAAGATGGTGTATGAACTGGAGACTAATTTGGAAGTGATAGCCTTACCATAACATTGTTGCTTCTCACTGGTACAGGTTATAGGGAAGTAAAGTGTTGGCAAAGTAACGTTAGTGAGTGGGGTCCCGAATTAAACATTATCACTGGTGGTGATGCTTTCAGAGTCAGAACCTAAACCATTCACCATAGAATGCTTGTTCTGCCCTTGCACCCATTCTGTTCATACAGCTTTTCCAATTCAGCTTCAAGTCTTAATAATAATGGTGGCAACATTATCAATCAAGGTTTGATGACAAGCCTTTCTCAAGTTGAGATGGCGATTACCTAATAGCTATGTGACAAAGTATTGCCTGTTACTTGTTAGCTCAAGACTGAATGTTATCCAGGTCTAGCAATGATGTGACAATAATTATTTTGTTACTAGAGAAGTTATAAATGGAGCTGAAGACTACTGAATTCTAGATGGTATGATTTTAAATATAATAGATGTCCAAAGAGACTTGGGGGGTCAGGTGCAAACATCTTTAAAATGCCACATACAGGTGCAGAAAATAATCAGGAAGGCTATTGGAATGCTGGCTTTTATATCTAAAGGACACAGAGGTTACAGCTATGCTACAGCTATGCTACAGCTATACAAAACCCTACTTGAATTCAATGAGCTGGGGACCATACCTTAGAGGGAGTGCAGTGATACGTGGACTTCAGGGGATTATGAGGACAGATTATACAAATTGGACCTGTTTGCTCTAGAATTTAGAAGGTTAAAAGGTGATCTGATCAAAGTCTTCAAGATATGAACAGAAAAAGACAGCGTAGATAAAGGGTGCGATTTAACGAAAAAAATTCTATGTGCCATGAGGGCAAAAAGGGGACACAAGATTGTTTTGGCAGATAAGGCGAAGGAGAATCCAAAGAGCTTCTTCAAATACATAAAGGGCAAAATAGTAACTAGGGAAAGAGTAGGGCCTCTGAAGGATCAACAAGGTAATCTATCTGCCGATCCACAAGAGATGGGTGAGATCCTAAATGAATATTTCTCATCAGTATTTACTGTTGAGAAAAGCATGGATGTTAGGGAACTTGGGGAAATAAATAGTGATGTCTTGAGGAGTATAAATATTACAGAGAAGGAGGTGTTGGAAGTCTTAAAGCGCATCAAGGTAGATAAATCCCCAGGACCTGATGAAGTGTATCCCATGACATTGTGGGAGGCTAGGGAGGAAATTGCGTGTCCCCTAGCCGAGATATTTGATGTGGAGATGCCGGCGTTGGACTGGGGTAAGCACAGTAAGAAGTCTCACAACACCAGGTTAAAGTCCAACAGGTTTATTTGGTAGCAAATACCATAAGCTTTCGGAGCACTGCTCCTTCGTCAGGTTTAAGGCCTGGCTGGCTGTAGAGATTCGCATTCTAATTAGAATTCTGTAACTTGATTTCTGTGTCTGTGCCCTGTTTGAGAGCAGATATCCACTCCATCTGACGAAGGAGCAGTGCTCCGAAAGCTTATGGTATTTGCTACCAAATAAACCTGTTGAACTTTAACCTGGTGTTGTGAGACTTCTTACAGAGATATTTGAATCATTGATAGTCACAGGTGAGGTGCTGGAAGATTGGAGGATGGCAAATGTTGTGACTTTGTTTAAAAAGGGCTGCAGGGAAAAGCCTGAGAACTATAGGCCAGTGAGCCTCACATCTGTGGTGGGTGAGTTGTTGGAAGGTATTTTGACAGACAGGATCAACAGGTATTTGGAGACACAAGGACTGTTTAGGGACAGACAGCATGGCTTTGTGAATGGAAAATCATGTCTCACAAATTTGATTGAGTTTTTTGAAGGGGTAACCAAAAAGGTAGATGAGGGCAGTGCAGTTGATGTTGTCTACATGGACTTTAGCAAGGCCTTTGACAAGGTACCGCATGGTAGGTTGTTGCATGAGGTTAATTCTCACGGGATCCAGGGTGACGTAGCTAAATGGATACAAAATTGGCTTGATGACAGAAGCCAGAGGGTGGTTGTAGAGGGTTACTTTTCAAACTGGAGGCCTGTGACCAGCCTCAGGGATCAGTGCAGGGTCCATTGTTATTTGTCATTTATATTAATGATTTGGATGAGAATTGGTGCGCGATTAAATCACTCGGGAGGCTGGATCATACCCGGGAAATAAAGGCTTTTATTAGTAACAAGAATGGAGCATAGTATATAACAATACAATCCCAGACTAAAGGGTCACCAGGCAGTGCAGTGACCTTTATACTCCTACAGGTAGGCGGAGCCAACCGGAGTGTACCACAGAACAATACCAACAGGTAGAACACCCCAACCCTAACCCCAACAGTGACAACAGTAACATATGTACAAGTACCCATAGTGCTAACCATCTATGGTTCAGTACCCATAGTGGTAACCATCTATGGTTCACCACATTCACCCCTCCTTTAAAACAAAGGCCAGTGGGGCAAAAAAAAACAGTACGAACTGTCCATATATTCACAAGTTCAGTCGTATTGGAGGGCCGCACCGTCGCTGCGACCTCCTCAACACTGGCGGTAGCGCCGGTTCTGGTGACCGTGATGACCCTCTCTCCAAGGCGGTGTCCAGTGACTCCTCCAGTTCCTCACGGATGGGTGGACCACGAGGTGGCGACAATCTCCTGGACTCGGGAACGCCCCGAGGTGGCGACAATCTCCTGGATTCAGGCAAGCTGTACACGGGAGTAAGACGATTAAGTGGTGGTCCCGACACTGCCCGCGCCGTGTCAGGAGGGGAGATAAAGGTCAAGGGGTCCCTAACCAGGGGTGCGGGAGCAACGGGGGTTTCCAAGTCCCCTGCAGGCGCCAGATCTCGAATAGAGACCGTGTCCTCTCGCCCGTCAGGATATGCCACATAGGCATATTGAGGGTTGGCGTGGAGGAGATGGACCTATTCAACCAAAGGTTCGGACTTGCGGGTCCTAACATGCCGCCGCAGGAGGACAGGTCCTGAGTACATCAACCAAGACGGCAGTGAGGTCCCAGAGGAAGACTTCCGAGGGAAGGTAAACATCCGTTCATGTGGGGTAGCGTTGGTTGCCGTACACAGGAGGGACCGGATTGAATGGAGCGCATCAGAAAGTACCTCCTGCCAACGGGAGACTGGAAGACCCTTAGACCTCAACGCCAGTAAGACAGCCTTCCAGACTGTAGCATTTTCTCTTTCAACCTGCCCGTTACCCCTGGGGTTGTAACTCGTAGTTCTACTTGAGGCAATCCCTTTTGAGAGCAGGTATTGCCTCAAGTCATCACTCATAAACGACGAACCCCTATCACTGTGGATATAACTGGGGTAACCAAACAGGGTGAAAAGATCCCGCAATGCTTTGATAACCATGGCAGCGGTCATGTCTGAACAGGGAATGGCAAAAGGGAATCGGGAGTACTCGTCAATCACGTTGAGGAAGTACACATTCCGGTCTGTCGAAGGAAGGGGGCCCTTGAAATCCACACTCAGTCTTTCAAAAGGGCGAGTGGCTTTAATGAGGTGTGCCCTGTCAGGTCGGTAGAAGTGCGGCTTGCATTCAGCACATACCTGGCAGCTTCGGGTTATTGACCTGACATCCTCTACTGAGTAGGGTAGATTCCGGGCCTTTACAAAATGGAAGAGCCGAGTGATCCCCGGATGGCAGAGATCATTGTGGAGGGCCTGTAGCCGATCCTCCTGCACACTGGCACATGTTCCACGCGACAGGGCATCTGAGGGCTCATTGAGCTTCCCCGGACGGTACATGATATCATAGTTGTAGGTGGAGAGTTCGATTCTCCACCTCAAGATTTTATCATTTTTGATCTTACCCCTTAACGTGTTGTTGAACATGAACGCCACGGACCGCTGGTCCGTGAGCAGGGTGAATCATTTTCCAGCCAAGTAATGGCGCCAATGCCGGACGGCCTCCACAATGGCCTGAGCCCCTTTTTCCACCGTGGAGCGCCGAATTTCAGGGCCTTGGAGGGTGTGAGAGAAAAAGGTGACGGGCCTGCCCGCCTGGTTAAGTGTGGCGGCCAAGGCGAAATCAGATGCATCACTCTCCACCTGAAAGGGGATGGACTCATCAACAGCGTGCATCGTGGCTTTCGCGATGTCAGCTTTTATCCCTTCAAAGGCTAAGCGAGCCTCTGCTGCCAGGGGAAAAGAGGTAGACTTTATGAGCGGACGGGCTTTGTCCGCATAATTGGGAACCCACTGTGCGTAATACGAAAAGAAGCCTAAGCATCTTCTCAGTGCTTTGATGCTAGTGGGTAGGGGAAGTTCAAGGAGGGGACTCATACGGTCTGGATCAGGGCCAAGGACCCCATTTTCCACCATGTATCCGAGAATTGCTAGGCGGCGCTTGCTAAATACACACTTCTCCCTGTTATAGGTCAGATTCAGGCGAGACGCAGTGCGTAAAAACTTTAGGAGATTGGCATCGTGGTCCTGCTGTTCATGGCCGCAGATAATGACGTTGTCCAGGTACGGGAAGGTAGCCTGTAGCCCGTTTTGGTCCACCATTCAGTCCATTGCACGCTGGAAGACCGAGACCCCATTCGTGACGCCAAAGGGGACCCTTAAGAAGTGGTAGAGACGACCATCCGCCTCAAAGGCCGTATATTTTGGGTCCTCTGGGCGAATGGGGAGCTGGTGGTAAGCTGACTTCAAGTCAATGATGGAGAACACCCGGTACTGCGCAATCTGGTTGACCATGTCAGATATGCGCGGAAGAGGGTACGCGTCCAGCTGCGTGTATCTATTAGTGGTCTGACTATAGTCTATGACCATCCGGGGCTTGTCTCCAGTTTTAACCACCACGACTTGTGCTCTCCATGGGCTACTGCTCGGTTGAATGATCCCTTCCCTGAGGAGTCGCTGAACCTCAGATCGAATAAAGATCCAATCCTCAGCGCTGTAACGCCTGCTCTTAGTTGCGATGGGCTTGCAGCCTGGCACGAGATTCTCGAATAAAGATGGCGGGGTGATTCTGAGTGTCGAGAGACTGCACGTGGAGCGCGCTGGGCAATTTGGAGGCTGCTGTTCTCCCACTGAAAGTGGAGGGAGTGGCCCATCGTACTGCAGGGTCACACTCCTCAGGTGGACCATAAAGTCTAGTCCCAGGAGTATCGGAGCGCAAAAGTGCGGTAACACGAGGAGCCTGAAGTTCTCATAAACTGTGCCCCGCACCGTTAGGTTTACCACGCAGCTCCCAAGAACGGTAACAGATCGGGACCTCGACGCCATAGAAATTGTCTGTCTGACAGTCTGTACTCGGAGACCGCACCATTTCACGGTGTCAGGATGAATGAAACTCTCCGTGCTCCCGCTGTCAAACAGACAATGTAATGGGCGTCCATTTACCTCTATGCCCATCATGGACCTGTCAAGTCTGTGAGGCTTGGCCTGGTCCAGGATGATTGACGCCACCGTTGAGTCTTGAGTGCAACTGCAGGCAGCTGAGATGGTTGATGATGATGATGACCCCTGCTGGTCATCTGCGGTCAGTGCCGACCAAAATGGCTGCGCCCATGGATCGCACGTGGTCGGTGGCGTTGAAAGTGGCGGCACCCGCAGGTCGCACATATCTTGCGTCGTCGTCATCAGGAATGGTGGCGCTCGTGAATCGCATGTGGTGGAAGACCTCGAAGACGCTGGAGACAAGGAGACAGGCTCTGGAGAATCACACGCCGCACTGCTTGGCTTCGAGGGTGGTTTAGCTCTGCACACTTTGGCATAGTGTCCTTTCTTCCCACACGTGGAGCAAAATACCGTTCTGGCTGGACATCGCTGTCGAGGGTGTTTTGCCAATCCACAGAAATAGCACCGCGGGCCTCCTGGAGCTGCCGCCGTCGTCAGGTCCGAGGTTGAAAGCATGACCGCGCAGTTCCTCGGAGCCGCTGGGTAGAGTTGAGTCGGTGGCTGTACTTGCCACGATGTTCCCACGTGGTCGGTGGGGTAAGTTTCTAGACTTCTGGAGGCCGTTTCCATCGCATCAGCCAATTCCACCGTCTTAGCTAGGTCCAAGTTACCCTGCTCTAGCAGCCGCAGGCGAATATAGGATGAGTCGATTCCCGCCACGAACGCATCTCGGATCAAATCGTTAGTATACTGGGTCGCCGACACTGGCTTGCAATTGCAGGCTCTGGCTAGCTGCTGAAGTTCACGCAGGTACTGTGCCGTCATTTCGCCGGGCTGCCGCCGTCGAGTGGCTAGTAGGTACCGAGCATGAATCTCGTTTGGCGGTTTGTTGTACAGTTTCTTAAGTAGTTTGATGGCCCCTTTGTAGTCTTGGGCATCGCGGATTGTTGCATACACAGTGTCGCTTACCCTTGCGTGGAGGACCCGCAATCTATCAGCGTCGTTTTGAATGGCTGTTGAGACATCGATATAGTCTTGAAAACACTTCAACCAATGGTCGAAAGTGTTCGACGCTCCAGCTGCACGCGGATCTAAGGTAAGCCGATCGGGTTTTAACATTTGCTCCATGGTGTTTTTTTTTACCAAATTTGTTACTAATAAAATTGACGCGTGATTAAATCACTCGGGAGGCTGGATCATACCCGGGAAATAAAGGCTTTTATTAGTAACAAGAATGGAGCATAGTATATAACAATACAATCCCAGACTAAAGGGTCACCAGGCAGTGCAGTGACCTTTATACTCCTACAGGTAGGTGGAGCCAACCGGAGTGTACCACAGAACAATACCAACAGGTAGAACACCCCAACCCTAACCCCAACAGTGACAACAGTAACATATGTACAAGTACCCATAGTGCTAACCATCTATGGTTCAGTACCCATAGTGGTAACCATCTATGGTTCACCACAAGAATATAGGAGGCATTGTTAGTAAGTTTGCAGATGAAACCAAGATTGGTGGCATAGTGGACAGTGAAGAAGGTTATCTCGGATTGCAATGGGATCTTGATCAATTGGGCCAGTGGGCTGACGAATGGCAGCTGGATTTTAATTTAGATAAATGCAAGGTGATGCATTTTGGTAGATTGAACCAGGGCAGGACTTACTAAGTTCGTGGTAATATATTGGGGAGAGTTGGGGAGAGTTACAGAATAAAGAGATCTGGGGGTACAGGTTCATCGCTCCTTGCAAGTGGAGTCACAAGTGGACAGAGTGGTGAAGAAGGCATTCGGCATGCTTGGTTTCATCGGTCAGAACATTGAATACAGGAGTTGGGACATCATGTTGAAGTTGTACAAGACGTTGGTAAGGCCACACTTGAAATACTGTGTACAGTTCTGGTCACCCTATTATAGAAAGGATATTATTAAACTAGAAAGAGTGCAGAAGAGATTTACTAGGATGCTACCAGGACTTGATGGTTTGCGTTATAAGGAGAAGCTGGATAGGCTGAGACTTTTTTCTCTGGAGCGTAGAAGGCTGAGGGGTGATCTTATAGAGGTCTATAAAATAATGAGGGGCACAGATCAGCTAGATAGTCAATATATTTTCCCAAAGGTAGGGGAGTCCAAAACTAGAGGGAGTCTAAAACTAGAGATACAAAAGGGTCCAGAGGGGAATTTTTTCACAGAGAGGGTGGTGAGTGTCTGGAACAAGCTGCCAGAGGTAGTAGTAGAGGCGAGTACAATTTTGTCTTTTAAAAAGCATTTAGACAGTTACATGGGTAAAATGGGTATAGAGGGTTATGGGCCAAATGTGGGCAATTGGGACTAGCTTAGGGGTTTAAAAAAAAAATGGCGGCATGGACAAGTTGGGCAAAGGGCCTGTTTTCATGCTGCAAACCTCTATGACTCTAACTCGAACGAGCAAGAAATGGATGAGTTTCAGACCTGTTTTTTGAGTGAGTGTGAAAAAGGCAAAAATGCTCAGACTTAACCTAAATGATTGCTATAATGATAAACAGGAATTTGCGTTGCTAAAGGATCAAGTTACTTTTAAATATAAGTTTTATTTAAGTGATGGCTTAGTCCCATGGATTGACCTGTTAATGTTCTGTTTTTAGATCTATATGAAGTAATAGTTCCATAAGATATAGGATCAGAGGAGGCCATTTGGCCCATCAAGTCTTCTCCTCTACTCAAAGAGATCATATCCATGACTGATCTGATATAATCCTCAACTTCACTTTCCTGCCTTATCCCCATAACCCTTGACTCCCTTACTGATTAAAAATCTGTACATCTCAGCCTTGAACATAATTAATGACCCGGCCTCTACAGTTTTCTATGGTAAGGAATTACATAGATTCAGTGCCCTCGAAGAGAAGAAATTCCTTCTCTTCTTAAATGGGTGACCCCTTACTCTGAAATTATGCCCTTTTGTCCTAGATACTCCCACAAAGGGATACAACCTCTCCGCATCTACCCTGTAAAGCTCCCTGAGAACCCAAGTGAGTCAATAAGTTTGCCTCTAATTTTTCTAAACTCCAGTGGATACAGGCCCAACCTACTCAACCTCTCCTCATCATAAAGTCCCTCCATAGACAGGATCAACTTAGTGAATCTTCTCTGGACTGCCTCCAATGCCTGTCTACCTTTCCTTAGATAAGGGGACCAAAATTGTTCACCGTATTCCAGGTGTGATCTAATGAGTGCCGTGTATAGATTCAGCAGGACTTTCCTATTTTGATACTCCATTCCCTTTGAACTTAAGGCCAATACATGCTGAAATGGCAAGCTAATTTTGTAATTTATGCATGAAGACCCCTAAATCTCTCTGTACATCAGATTTCCACAGTCTTTCTTCACTTAAATAATATTCAGCTCTTTTATTCTTCCTGCCAAAGTGCATAACTCGCCGCATGTTCCTGCATTATATTTCATCTGCCAAGTTTTTGCCCAGATACCTAACCTGTGGATATCCCTCTGTTGACTGTTTGTGTCATCTTCAACATTTGCCTTCCCATCGATTTTTGTGCCATCTGCAAACTTGGCAATAGTACATTCGCTTCCCTTATCCAAGTCAATGATATATTTTGTAAATGTGGCCCCAACACTGATCCTTGCAACATTCCACTAGTCACAGGTTGCCATCCTGAAAATGCCCCTCTTATCCCAAATCTCTGTCTTCTATCAGTTAGCCAATCCTCCATCCATGCTAATATACAGCATCCAACACCATGGGGTCTTATCTTATTAAGTAGCTTTTTGTGCGGTACCTTACCAAACACTTTTTGGAAATCCAAGTATATTACATGTACTGGTTCCCCTTTATCTGTCCTGCTCATTAGCACCTCAAAGAGTTCAATTAAATTTGTTGTGCATGATTTTCCCTTCATTATTCCATGTTGACTTTGCTTGATTAAATTATGCACTTCTAAATGCTCTGCTACTGCATCCTTTATAATGGACTCTAACATTTTCCCAATGACAGAAGTTAAGCTAATTGGCTAAAAACAAATCAATTATTTTAATTGATAATTCATACCAGGTCACTTAAAGTAAAGCTTATTTATTAGTCACAAGTAGACTTACATTAACACTGCAATGAAGTTACTGCGAAAATCCCCAAGTCGTCATACTCCGGCGCCTGTTCGGGTACACTGAGGGAGAATTTAGCATGGCTGATGCACCTAACCAGCACGTCTTTTGGACTATGGGAGAAATCTGGAGCACCCGGAGGAAACCAGAGGGACATGGAGAGAACGTGCAGACTTCGCACAGACAGTGACCCAACCCTGGAGCTGTGAGGCAGCAGTGCCACCATGCCGCCAACCAATGTGCCACTTGTGCAAATGTTTGCTTGTGAGTATATGTACTGTTGTTCCTTTAAGGAAGAGGAAATTATACAATTCACTCTCTCCTTCATGTAAACACACTTTGGCTTTGTGGCTTTTTAGATACAAAGGAAGGAACTGATGTTTATGATGCTACTAAAGAGAGAGGAGAGTGTCTAAAGCTTTAACAGAAGAATGATAAACCCATTAAAGACCTTCAAGTTTGTAACTATATTAACTTATCCCACTTAAACAAAAAGATATAGAATTGAAAAGAATCGCTCTCTAAATGAAACGAGAAAGAACTAACTTCAGTCTTGCCATCCACATTGTTTGCTTCCAATCTCCTCACAGAATATGACATTTCAAATGATTATCATAAAATGGTAGTGTTATGAACATTATGCACAATTCACCACCTACTTACCCTGTATGTAATGAAAATGGGTTACACAACATGATATAATAGATATGAAGGGTAAGGTTAACTAAAATGGTACTTGAAATTATTCCGAGTGCCATTCAAAACACGCACAAATAGCGACTTATCTGTGCAGCTACAAGAAAAGAGCCAACAGATAGATGCATTCTACTGACAGCAGAACATGAGGACTAAACAAAAGAGTAATTGGGTAGACAGGGAGGATCATGCAAGCAGAAAGATATTCAGAAAGGTCATAAGAGGTTACTTGCAGAAAAACTAGATGATAGACTCATATAAGATAAATAATGACAGCAATGCATGGACAAAGGAAAGGATGGTGAGATATAATCGTGCCAACAGCAAAAATAGGCACAAAGTTCAAACCTAGAAAATGGTAAATTCATTCAAAGGCACAAAAGAATTTCAATGCAAAGCAAGTATGTATAATAAAGCAAAACTTATATCGTGGGCAACTACTGTACTGAAACTCTGCAATAAAGTTTTTCAAGCATAATCACAAACTTTTTGAGACATAACATTGACTTTCAATTCCTATAGACATCAATCCCAAATGGTAGTAACAGTAGTGATGCATGACAAACATTCCTTAACAATCCTCATCATTGACTTTTCAAACCATGCTTCATTAAACTCCAATCTTCCTAGTCTGCTCATGCACGCAGTTCATATATACAAGTATGAGCAGATGATAACACAGTCTCAATTCTTCAGCAGATTTTTTCTCAATGTTGTGAAGGTGGAAAATGTAAGTGATTAAAAATGCTCTTTATGACCTGTTCCAATGTAATAATCCCAGTTAAGTGGTTATATTGAATTGTGTTACTGAGAAGTGTGTAAGATAAAAACTTTGCAGGTTGGTTTAAACAGAAAATAAGGAAGACCGGCACTGAAATAAGAGGCCCAAATTTGCTGTCAAAATACAAGTAAGGCTCATGGCACTCGCCATCATTTGTAAACAAATAGTTCAGCAAATTCTGGCGAGAGGCAGATATGCAGGAAAACATGAAAATCAAAAAGGTGCTGATTGCGTGATTCCACCATTAAAAGAAAACCTCAGAGTCCCTGTTTTGTTTTGGAACTTGTTATATTTCCACATTAATTTCCCATTAATTACCCATGAGACTCACCACAGAAAGTTAGGTCTTGTAATTACAAGCTTAAGCGTCACTTTAATGATGTTATGATGATAAGTGTTTTGACTTCCAATCAACATTGAAAATTAACTATTTCTTCTGTGGAGTCTTAGTTCTCTGGGCTTTGAATTTTGCAATGATACTTTAAAAAAATCAAATTTTGATGGTTTATTTTTTTCTTCCTGTCACTTCTCTCTTTTCTCTCTCTCTTAATCCAGTCTTTTCTTTATTCTTTCATTGTTTCTCTTTTTGTACTTTATTTAACATTGGATTCACCCCCATTAATTCACCTGCCTTTTCAGTCTTTTTGCTGCTTATTCCCCAAGCTTTAAATATCACTGATTAAGGAAATATTCAGCTGGTTCCTCTGTTCACGCAGGTCCCAGATGCTCTGTTTCTTTCACTGCAACAATATCAGCACATACTTCAGCAAATATGTGGTCAAAATCTTTTGAACTGGGAGCTTGTTTAACTGACAACAGATATCTTTAGATGCTCTATTACAATAAAATCTGTTTCAACACCTTACTGCATCTATTTTAACTGTATTAAAGTCTCCACATCCATCTAATTCTCTTCCTGTACTAAATCCTTCTCATATAGGAGATGAAATTTCTTTAATTTTCAGCAGATTAGTAGTAAATAAATGGTGAAGGAAATCTTTTCAGCCAAGAAATTTGACATTAAGTCATTTGTACCACTTGTGCCTTTAAACATTTCTGCTCAATTTTCTCACTTTTGAGACTTTCCACTCCCCATCCATTGAATCCCTACTCACTTAATTTGCAACGTTAGACTCAGCTAAGACCCAGTGACATAACACCCGAGTCTTTTCTGGTTTCAAGTTGCTATTAGAATCCCTACAGTACAGAAGGAGACCATTTGGCCCATCGAGCCTGCACCAACAACAATCCCACCCATTCCCTATCCCGATAACCCCATGTATTTACCCTGCTAAAACCCCTAACACTAAGGGGAAATTTAGCAAGGCCAATCATTCTAACCCGCACATCTTTGGAGTGTGGGAGGAAACTGAAGCACCCAGAAAACACCCATGCAGACACGGGGAGAACATGCAAACTCCACACAGTCACCCGAAAAAATTGAACTGGGTCGCTGGTGCTGAGAAGCAGCAGGACTAACCACTGTTCCACCATGCCATCCTATTGAAGACAAACACAGGAGATACAACAGCTGAAAGGATCACCTGATCAAGGTGAAAATGTGGCATTTGAATGGCCTGAGTCTGACAACTTTAGTTTAAATTTGAAGTTTATTTATTAGTTCACGGCTTATGCAGCTTGGAAGAGCTTTTTTCACATTTTTCCTTACATTATTCTCCACTTGAATTTGACCGCCTCCAATAGAATCAGTCTGAAGCTGTTGCCTTGGAGAAGAGGACGAACGGGCACAGACTGGAGCTAAAGAGACTCGAGAAACATTTAAGACGGATGTAGCCCACTCAGTGCACCTCTCCTGACAACACCAGCATTGCCAAAAATCACCCCACTCCCCCCAGCTCACCCACAGGCAGCAGAGGCCATATTGTAAACTCCATGAGGGGCACTTCATAAGAGGAATGTGCTTACCAAATAAAAGTTTCTATGGCCTCCTGCAGGAAGATTTAGAGGGTGATTCACCAGGGCTGCTGGTCCCAGCTAGGATTCCCAATGGTCCATTGAGGACCAAATTAGGAATCTCGCTAGATGTCAAACACATTTCGAGGCTCCAGGCCTGCTACCTCTATAATCAGAAACAATTTGCATAGGTTTTACTATAATTAGCAGGTTTAATGCACCAGACACCCAGAATGCTCTTCACTTCCCACCCCCCACCTCCAACCCGCCCCCCACCACCACCTTCCCCCCCCCCTCCCAACTTGAAGTCCCGCAGGCAACAATCTCTCGTGGTCCTTGCAAGAAAGGACCAGGCGCCATAGGCTCCACGGGGGAGCAATGAGGTAACTGCTGCCTCCAGCTGTGCCCATGGGCTCTTCAGCCACTGCCAGGCTGCAGAAAGAGGTCCTTCAAGGAACCTGGGGGTGGGGGTGGGTGGGGCTTGGGCTAGGGGAAAGGGTTAACCTCAGGACTCTCCCCTGGGATGGGGTTCACATGGCTGGTCATTTCCATGTAACCTTGAAAATCCTCAACATATGAACTTCAAGCAACTTTTAGGTTGCCACGGGAATTCATCTGTCTGTAACTTTGAATTGCTTTGATGTCCTTAATTCAAAAAAACATTTCAGCCCATGAACATTTAAAAACCTTTGATTTGACAGCTCCAGTCCATTTCAATGCAGAGAATTCCTCACGCAGCAAAGAATAGTCACAGATGGTCCACTATGTTCTTTGAACTCCTTTGGTTTGACAGTTCCAGTACCATTTCAAAGTAACCATTAGCTCTATTTGTTTATACAGTCATTTCACACTCCATTAACTTTCACAACCCTTTTGATTGACAGGTCCAGGCTAGTTCAAAGAACACAGTGGAGTTGTTTATTTATACAAGCTCTCTCATGGTCCATTAATTATGATTTTTCAGAGACTTGTGCTTGAGATATTAAGAGAGAATACATTTGCTTCTCTGGAGCATTATATACAAAGCTGTGTTGTGAGAGGATGAAGTAAATTAGTGGAGTAAAAGACTAAGGGCTCAGGGCCAAGTGACCTGGAAGAGCTGAAGTAAGAGAATCTGGGCAGGAAGACATTAAAGAGACTGAGAAACGTGACAGCTCCTCCACGGAGTTTATTATTTTGTTATTATTTTCTGGCATAGGGTCCTAATTTAGATCTTTATATAAGGTTTGTTTTGGACCTATTTGCTGGATTTCCATTGCATGGTGAGTGCCGGGTTAAAATGAGGTATTTTTAAAAATAATTTGTGTGTCTAATTTTTCTGATTTGTTCAGCCTGAATAGGTGGTGGTTAGCAAGTTATGCCATTGTATAAAATTTCCCATGTGTCCAGTCTTAATAAATAAACCCATAACGTGATCCCTTATGAGTGATTATATCATCGTAACCCACACAATAATATCCATACCCATTGAGAGCACATGTTGCAGAATTGTGTTTGCACTTCCCTGAAATGTTGTCCAGCAAAGGCCAGACTAACGTTATGCTAAAGTATTTTACTCAAAAATTATTGTAATTTTATTTTTCACTGATCAACATAATCAATTAAATCCTTGCTAATGGTTTTTAATATCAGTTGTTCCTTTTGCAATTGAGTGAGTTGGACTTTTAGGGGCTGGTTTTATTGATTTAGCGACAGTAGGGGTTAATGTGCTGAAATTAGCATTTGCCAGATTGAACCAGGTTTCAAGTTTCCACGTTCAGCCGAATCCATAATTTGCTTATGAACTGCAGGTACAAACCTGAGAATGGCAGTTTTCCCATTTGAGAGATGGAACATTGTGCACTGTTTCAGTTAGTAAACACTCATGATGTATCTGTGCACTAATTTACACGTCAAAGCTAAGGCATTAGACATTGCAGTCCATGCCTGGATCAAAGTGCTGACTGAGTAGATGCTCATTAAGTCCAACAAGTCCTTGGGGCGCCTGGACTTCTAGGGTGACTATCATTTCTAGTGCAGCAGATTTGCTAAAATAAAGATGATGCGTTGTGTATGCACCATATTCCTGTGAACAGAAGCTTCAGTACGGAGTTCACCAGTGATCAGCAGACACTAGGAAAGTACTAGGAATGGAGATACAAAAACATCTGCTCACTGAAGAGGAACAGCAGCTGGCATCACAGTTTGATATCTGTTAAGATGGGTTATAAAACACTGAACAACGCTGCTTGATTGTGTTTTCATGGAAGATCAGCAAAGCAAATTGGTGTTCCTAACAGTCAGGACAACAAGTGATGTGGGAGCAAAGACCCTGATGAAATAATCATATATGGACTCTGGATGATGTGAGCTTTGTTGATTGTGTTGCCTTTTCACACTTTGGATTATGGTATACATTAGATAATACACTGTAATGCATTGCATGGGTGACTATCAGGAAAAATTAGATCTCATTCGCTTATAGGACAGTTATTATGTTGCAGAAATAATGGTTAAATTCAAAGGAACATAGAGTTGCAATCAACAGCAACGGGTCTGATATTGTGTATATTATGGATGTGAAACTGTTTCTGAAAATAGTTTCTCATGGCCTGCTGCTGTTCATCATTTTTCTTAATGATCTAGTAGAAGGCTTTAATTAAACTATAAGTTTGCTGGTGGTGCAAAAAATGTGCAAGGGTGTTAGCATTTTAGAACAAGTCAATCGGTTGCAGTATCTGGCCACATGATATATTTTAATGTGAACAAGTGTAGTGTCATGCACATGAGGTTTGGTAAGTTCAGGCATGTCTATGATATAGCTGAATATCTGTTTAAGGTAATGGATTAGGAAATAATCATTAGGACAGAATTGAACTCTCTTAAATTTGCAGAAGCACTACAAAGTAGCAAGAGGGATCATGGTAGGTTGGAGTGATAAGACAACATATACAAAATTAAGAGTATACATTTAGCCTCAATGGAGTTTTGTGTTTAGTTTAGCTCCCTGTATATGCTAAAAGAATACTGAGGTTCTGGTCTAGGGACTGAAGAGCAAAACCAGGATGATACCAAATCTTAAAGCTTTAATTTATGAGGAGACTTTTGCTTTGGAGAAGTGCAGGCTTTCAAAATGTCAGGTGGGTAGTTATTGGAAACGGGTTAGGAAGAAAGGCTCGATATAACTAAATCCATAGGCAAAGGGATTAGTATTTCTTTTCGCTGAAAATAATTGTCCTCTTCAATAAAATGTCAAGACTTGTGAGGGTCGAATCACTGCAGTCCTTTAAAAGAAAACATAACAAATTCCTGAGAGAAGAGAACATTTTCTTTTATGGATGGCAAGTTGTTGGCTAAATGTGTTTAATTAAAGCTTGTTTTGGTTGCTGTACGAGGTCAGGGAGAGGTTTCCCAGAATTATTCATTTCATGTTCCTGTTCTTTCAATCCCTTCCAGGGGATAACATTGCTGCATAATGGACAAACACACATTTGTAGAAACACGGGTTGAACATTCATGTTGGCCTTGGAAACATAATTTAGCTTATTGGCAACTTTTTCCCAGATGTATTGATGTTTGTTCTCTTAATATTGATTCTTGCTGACCAAACCATGGTCTCTCTCGACTCACACACTAGAACCACAACTCAGGCAGGATTTAATCCACAGCAAGTTTTCTGAGCGAATAACTGAGATCATCTGAAATTGTACCGCTGAAGCTGGCTTAACATCAATGTTGTACATATTAGTGGAGTGACAGTGTGATGGGATCCATGGTTTCAATGCCTGTTTTCTTTGTTGCAATGGAACATAACTGAAAAGGGAATTGAAAAAAGAAACTGAACCTTCCAGTTTCTTAGGAAACAAAGACTGAAACTGAGATTTGAATCTAAAACCTCTGAGCAGATTGAAACTGGTTCAAATGATATAAAAAGACATAATGCTTGGTAGCTGATGAGGATTCCAGTGGTGCAGTATAGGCAGGCCGAAGAAGAAAGACTGGATCCAGAACCTGAGAATAAGCCAAGATACAACTGCTACAGTCATAAGCAGAGTTAAAGAGATTCTGCAGATGTGTATCATTTTTGATGAAGACATGCCCACAGAACTTGGGTTGGTTGTTAGCTGTGGATCAGGTTAAATCCTAGATTTAGAGGAGCCTAAATTATTTGTGAGGACAGAATTTTGAAGGATTTAATGACTTACATTGATGGCATGTGGACTGCTGGGCCAATTTTTAAGGTTTCTCTTAGTTGTATCTGTCATTTAATGCGTAATTTACAGTTTACAAATAACCACATTTTACCTGCTAATAATTCATGTTTAACTTAAATTAATTTTACGTTTTAGAGTATAGGTTGTCACCTAAGATTGCATTTAGTCTTTGCTTTGTTTGAATCTTTTATTGGAAGCATGCTTCCATTTTAAACTGTGAAATCTTGTGCTTTAGATCTTTTAGTAAGTAACTGGGATTTCAGAATTCTTATTTTTTTTTAATGGAAAAGTTATTGGTGTTTACAAGATTTTAACAACAGTTAACTTTCTTCTGCCATGTGGAACCAGCATTATTTCTGGCAAATTGAAAGTGGAATTATTGGGTCATCAATCAATCATCTTCTCCGAAGATTCCTTTGTGATTAACATTTTACATCAAAGCAATGTAAAATTTCTGACAGTGGATAATATAAGGGATCTCACAGGTGAGAAAAATATTCTTTGATAGGCTTCTGGACAATAACAGGACTGAGAAATGTGGTGAAAAGGCACTGAAGTAGGATATCAGACTGATAGCAGCAAAAACGTAGTTAGTTTGATGGGCTGAACAGCCTTTCCTATTCCTAAACTTTTCAGTCTTTTGATGTAACTTATTTCCAAGAGATAAATGAAATTAAATAAGTTTCAGTAATTCATCAGGATTTGTGAATATGTCTCATTCATGAGATATTACCCAAATACTCAGCAGGCAAGATTTCCACTGCATACAAGATTTATTGTATATACAAAGCTTATGCTGAAAACCTGTCACAGTAGGATAGCATTGAAGTGCATAATCTTATTAGTTTTGTCCTACTGTTGCACCAAAATAGGTGTAAATAAAATTGAACTTTTTATATCTGTGAAATAAAGCAATTTTTTGATCTTATCATTTTTCGACAATATTGTTTCCTTCCAACTTATATTACTCATTGCAACTGGTTCGAACAGATGGAGGATACCATAGCTCTTGCTTCAACACATTGTAGTCTTAAGTGGCTAAACCCTGGTATTATCTGTAGCTAGTTAGCATTCTGTGTACTGTTACATTTCATAGAAGTGTACATTATCCTGCATTTGTTACTGGTTTTACAAGATTTTTCTATTGCATAATTATTATTGAATTAATGTAAAAAAAATTGATTCAATCTGATAAGAGATGAGTAGCTTTTTGTTTTAAAGTAAAGTTTGAAATCCCAGTTCCCACTCGGGGAATAAAACCACATGATCCCATGGTTTTCGGGAAACAAAATAAACATTACTATCTAACATCAGACAAATAAAACAATCTACAATACCTATCTTATATTCTAACATTCAAAGTTAACATGAGGTAAATATAAATTAACAGGTAAACAGTGGTCAGATATATAGGTGGGGCTATATTTTTCTGAAGATTCCTTTTAACATGATTCAACTGTTCATCTGATGATAAGAATCCTCCAGTAGCAAGCAATAATAAACAACAAAACCAACTTCACAAAGTAAAGGTTCAATAAAGAAACTTCATTAGACAACCACTTGGGCCACACCCTGGGCCATAAATGCTTTCCCCGCAATCCCCATCTACTTTCTATTTGTACTGGATCAGCTGGTCAACTGACCACCATAGCATGTTGCCATTGGTTACACTGTGAAAGTAACCATCCCTATTAACAATGGTGGCCTGCTCCAAGAACTGTTGGTCCATTCAGAGGGCTGGTAGCTCAGCAGCCTCAGTAGTGCTTTGAAGTGGCACTTTCTAGAGCTGCAACTGCAGGATGAAGGCACATCAATAGCGGTGTCCCCTTGACAGGGCCAGTTCAAGAGTATTGGGCACTTTAGATGAACCTTCAGTCTTGCATCCTATCTCCCCTACAATCAACTTTCAAAAATCATTACAGTAAAATGGCAGTAACACTTGTTGTTCCTCAGTCCCACTCTCACGCAACTGCTAAAAGTTGTTCTCGGCTGCTTGCCCTCATTCTGGTCTCAGCCGCCCACTAATTTGCAGCAATATGTTCCCTCAGAACAATTTCAGTACATTTGCGCACTGCAGCACCTCTCACGAGACCTCAACACCCGCATCATCCAGGTACTTTCTTTTTAGCTGAGAGCGAGGAGCTCTGACATAACTAAAGTAAAAGCAAAATACTGCAAGTACTGAAAATCTGAAATAAAAACACAAAGTGCTGGAAAAACACAGGAGATCTGGCAGCATCCGTGCAGAGAGAAACAAATTGGATATTCTGAGTCTGTATAATCCTGCACAAGCTCTTTAGACATCCAGCAACATTCACTCACTCAATAGTTTTTCAGATCAGAGGTTCATCTCAATTATTGTACTTGATTTATTGCAACTTGATATGCAATGACCAAAAGACCTTTTCATTACAAAAAGACGCACAAGACTTTCTATCGCATCTTCACTTGGCCAAATATTCAAAGAGAATTTCACAATCAACTCAATTAGTTTAAATCCTTAATGTTGCATTGAATTGTGTAGTTCAGACCACCACATCACTGTAGGCAAACCTGAAATTATCCCTGTAATTTGACACTGAGTGCCAGCAAAACTATCACTGTATAGTTAAGATGGAGTTAATACAGATGGAGGGTGAGAAAGTAGGGTCCCAAACCAGTGTCCTCTGCTTGAACAAGGGGGATTACAATAGGATGAGGGCAGAGTTGGCTAATGTAGACTGGGAACACAGACTAATTGGTGGGACAGTTGAGGAACAGTGGAGGATTTTTAAGGAGATTTTTCTCAGTTCTCAGCAAAAATGTATTCCAGTGAAAAAGAAGGAATGTAAGAAAAGAGATAACCAGCCATGGATAACTAAGGAAATAAAGGAGAGTATTAAATTAAAAACCAATGCATACAGAGTGGCCAAAATTAGTGGGGAACTGGAAGATTGGGAAGGCTTTAAAAAAACAACAAAGAACTACTAAGAAAGCAATAAAGAAAGGAAAGATAGATTATGAAAGTAAACTAGCGCAAAATATAAAAACTGATAGTAAAAGTTTTTACAAATATATAAAACGGAAAAGAGTGGCTAAAGTAAATGTTGGTCCCTTAGAAGATGAGAAGGGGGATTTAATAATAGGAAACGAGGAAATGGCAGAGGTCTTAAACAAGTTTTTTGTGTCGGGCTTCACAGTGGAGGACACAAATAGCTTACCAATAATTGACGGTCATGGGACTGTAGGGGGTGAAGACCTTAAAACGATCACTATTACTAAAGAGGTAGTGCTGGGTAGGCTAATGGGACTAAAGGTAGACAAGTCCCCTGGTCCGGATGGAATGCATCCCAGGGTACTAAAAGAAACGGCAGAAGAAATAGCAAATGCATTAGTTGTAATTTATCAAAATTCATTGGACTCTGGGGAGGTGCCACCTGATTAGAAAACAGCTAATGTAACGCCACTGTTTAAAAAAGGAGGTAGACAAAAGGCAGGTAACTACAGGCCGCTTAGCTTAACATCCGTAGTTGGGAAAATGCTGGAATCTATCATTAAGGAAGAAATAGCAGGACACCTGGAAAAGAACGGTTCAATCAAGCAGACGCAGCATGGATTCATGAAGGGAAAGTCCTGTTTGACTAATTTACTGGAATTCTTTGAGGATATAACGAGTGCGGTTGACAGAGGGGAACCGGTGGATGTGGTGTATTTAGATTTCCAGAAGGCATTCGATATGGTACCTCACAAAAGGTTGCTGCATAAGATAAAGGTACACGGAGTTGGGGGTAAAGTGTTAGCGTGGATTGAGGATTGGCTATCTAACAGAAAGCAGGGAGTTGGAATAAATGGGTGCTTTTCCAGTTGGCAATCAGTGACTAGTGGCGTGCCGCAGGGATCAGTGCTGGGGCCTCAACTATTTACCATATACATAGACGATCTGGAGGAGGGGACCGAGTGTAGGGTAACAAAGTTTGCGGATGACACAAAGATGAGTGGGAAAGCAAATTGCATGGAGGACACAGAGAGTCTACAGAGAGATTTGGATAGGCTAAGTCAGTGGGCAAGGATCTGGCAGATGGAGTATAACGTTGGTAAGTGTGAGGTTATCCACTTTGGAAGGAATAATAGTAAAATGGACTATTATTTAAACGGTGAAAAATTAGAACATGGTACTGTGCAGAGGGACCTGGGGGTCCTTGTACATGAATCACAAAAACTCAGTTTGCAGGTGCAGCAGGTAATCAAGAAGGCAAATGGAATGTTGGCCTTTATCGCGAGAGGGATGGGGTATAAAAGCAGTGAGGTCATGCTGCAACTGTACAAGGTACTGGTGAGGCCGCACCTAGAGTACTGTGTACAATTTTGGTCCCCTCATTTAAGAAAGGATATATTAGCTTTGGAGGGGGTACAGAGAAGGTTCACCAGGTTGATTCCAGAGATGAGGGGGTTAGCTTATGAGGAGAGATTGAGTAGATTGGGCCTGTACTCATTGGAGTTTAGAAGGTTGAGGGGAAATCTTATAGAGACATATAAAATAATGAAGGGGCTAGACAGTGTAGAAGCAGCGAGGTTATTTCCACTTGCAATGGAAACAAGAACTCGGGGGCATAGCCTCAAAATACGGGGGAGTCAATTTAGAACAGAGTTGAGGAGGAACTTCTTCTCCCAGAGGGTAGTGAATCTTTGGAACTCTCTGCCCAATGAAGCAGTAGAGGCTACCTCGTTAAATGTGTTTAAGTCACAGATAGATAGATTTTTAACCATTAAGGGAATTAAGGGTTATGGGGAGCGGGCGGGTAAGTGGAACTGAACCCACTATCAGGGTAGCCATGATCTTATTGAATGGCGGAGCAGGCTTGAGGAGCTAGATGGCCTACTCCTGCTCCTATTTCTTATGAAAAAAAAATCTGGTTGAACAGAATTTATTTAGACCCTTTTCCATCGACAACATTAAACTATGATGTGTGATTCAAATAAGACTTTCAGGATAGGTGGCAATATTCAATTACTCGTGTGTTGCTGCCTGCAAAATTGTTACTGAAATGATTAATAGCCCTTATGCAAAATAATTAGTTGACTATCCTATCAGGTCATCTGTAAAGGCCATTTTACTTTGAGAAAATTGTATTTAGTAAAGTGCACTCCATCTCGGTTGTGAAATTATAGTTCCATACTAATAAGAAATGCAAAATCTAAATGTACTAATCGTTAGATCTGTGTTTTATGAATAATAAAACAATTAATAATGTGGAGTGAAAGGAAGGGAGCAGAGTCAAAAGACTGCTTTCTACTTGTCTTCATTTGCTTGAAATGCCATTTTGTATATTTTGCATTACAATCCTTTACCCCAGGAAAATGTCAAACGTTAGTGTAGCTTTGCTTCAAAAATTATCGCCAGACATCGTGATGGCATAAGGCAGTGAAACAAATAATTCTGAAGAACCCAAATTATCTTCACTGCAAAGACTGAGACCAGCTTTCAGTAGCCTCCACCAGTCCCCTTACTTCCCTTAACTGGCCAAAAGCAAACATTCCCCTCAGGTGCTGCCACCTTAGCCCTGACCATATGTCTTTCTCCAGTTCCTTTATTCTCTCTCCCCATGCCATCTCTGATAATACACCTCAAAAATGTCTCGGGACATTTTACTACATTAAAGGCATTATTTAATGCAAAGCTGAAGGATTTGTAGAGGGTTGCGGGGAATTAAAAAAATCATAGTTTGTGTACAGTAGATGATATTAAGAATGTTATTAAACTTCTTAGTTCTCTTGGGAATAATTCATGATTTTTTGAGAAATTTCTAGTGTTAGTCAATATTCATCATTACCAAGACATATAATTATACAATAGTCACAGATTTATTTGCTATCTTCTTCATATGTAGAAATACAATTATCACATTTTATTCGGTGCCTCGTCAAAATATCTTTCATTTTGAAAAGCACATTCAGTGAAAGTCTTTTTTGTTCAACGATTTTAACTAATTGTTACCACAAATAATTAAATGGACATTTAGTGGAACAACTTCAAATAAATCAAAAATTTAATTAGATTTTTCTGTTACATAAATCATTCCTATAATGTCAGGAGTTGAGTAAAATAAAACGGGCTAAAATTTAGACAGTTGTAATTCAGAGGCATTACAGTCCAAAGTATAAGGGAGACAATAAGTATTCAAAGGTTTCAAGCATAATGATTGAAGCCAATTTTGATTTTTGGATGACCTAATGGCAGAGGTACTGGGTGCCAAACAGACAACCAAGTGCAGGTTGCTGGCTCGCCAGGTGGATGAAAATGGTGGTAGTGATTCACATTATTGTTTCTAACATGGCTGACCACATCATCCTCCTCCCAATCTTCTCCACTGTTGTCCAACTGGGTGAGACTGCTCCCACATGTCTCCATTCCCATCCATCTAATCATAGTGAGAGTATCATTTTCAATGCATTCTCATCTTGCTTCTGCATTATTACGTCTGGCATCCTCCTGTCCTTGCCCCCCTCCTCAATGCTCACTCTCAGCGATATCATCTGAAACATAGCACTAGTTTTCACATGTATGTTCATGACACCTAGCACTTACTCACTAAAGTTTATTTATTTATAAAGTTTATTTATTAGTTACAAGTAAGCTTACATTCACACTGTAATGAAGTTACTGTGAAAATCCCCCAGTCGCCACACTCCGGTGCCTGTTCGGGACACTGAGGGAGAATTTAGCATGGCCAATCCACCTAACCTGCATATCTTTAGACTGTGGGAGGGAACCGGAGCACCCGGAGGAAACCCACGCAGGCATGAGGGAAATGTGCAAATTCCACACAGACAATGATCCAAGCCGGAAATTGACCTGGGTCCCTGGCGCAGTGAGGCAGAGTGCTAATCACTGTGCCATCGTGCCACTCCCATCTCTCACCCACTAACATCTCTCATTACCCTTTCACTGCCTCTAAATTCTCAGACTGTCTGATATTCACTGGCAGATGAGCAGAAACTTCCTCAAATTAAATATTGTGAGGACCAAAGCTATTGGGTGAGATTTAACAGGCCTGTTTGCCACAGACACAAATCCCGTTAAGGCCACTAAATCTCACAAGAGGACCATTATGGAATTTGCGCCACCTGCCAGCAACATAATCAGATTCACACCCAGAAAGGGAGTGAAACTGATTTGCATGGATTTAAACTAATTTAAATATAATTAGATGGCTTTACGGCGTAACTTCCAGCTCCATGGAATGCTGCCCCTGCTGGTGTGACGTCACACTGGAACATTCCATGATGGTTTCTGATAACAAGAATCACGTCGGGATACCTGGAGGCCCCGGGGGTTGAGGGCCAAGGCTGGGAATTGCCCCCAGCCTCCTGGCCACTGTCCCCTCACACTGCCCCCTGCAGGGCAGTGCCAGGGGGCACTGCCAGGAAGTTGCCCTCCTCCATTGGTGGGGAGGTTTCCTTATGTATGGTTGGGGGCAGGGGTGCACATCGACAGCAGCACGGAGGAGTGGGGGGAGTGTAACCCCCGATACTTCGATGGTGGTGGAGGTCACCTAGAAGCTTGTGTAGGGGGATCCTCCTGGTCTTGGGGAAGTGAGGGGGAGGGGGTGGGGAGTCGAAGGAAGTCTGTTATTTTTGCCGAATGGGGCTCCCTTTTCAAAGGGCACCCAGATCTCTGAGGAGAAAAGAGCATCAGAAACTCTGGTGTGAAAAACTTGTTAATGTTTCTGGAGAAAAACACATCGCTTTTTAATCAGAATCTCACACTCTGCCATTGTTTTGGAAAATTCCACTCATTGTCTGACTCCATCCCTCTCTCTGCCAACAGTCTGCGATTGAACTGAATTGTTCATAACCTTAGCATCATATTTCACCCCAAGATGAGCTTTGAACCACATATCTGCACCATCACAAAGATTGCACATTTCCATCTTCACTCCGTTGCCTGATTTTTCCCCTGCCTCTGCTTGTCTGCAGCTGAAACACTCACTCATGTCTTTGTTACCTCTGGACTTGATTATTCCATTGCAATGGTGGCCAGCCTCCCACATTCTAGCTTGCCCTGAAATGTTGAGATCACCCAAAACTCTGTTAGCATGACCCAACTTGTACAAATTCCCATTCTCCTATCACTCGCACAGTGGCACAGTGGTTAGTACTGCTGCCTCACAGCGCCAGGGACCTAAGTTCAATTCCCAGTTTGGGTCACTGTCTGTGTGGAGTTTGCACATTCTCCCCATGTCTGCGTGGGTTTCCTCCGAGTGCTCGGTTTCCTCCCACAGTCTGAAGGACGTGCTGGTTAGCTGCATTTGCCATGCTAAATTCTCCTTCAGTGTATCCGAACAGGATCGGAGTGTGACAACTAAGGGTCTTTCACAGTAACTTCATTGCAGTGTTAATGTAAGCCTACTTGTGACCCTCATAAATAAACTCCCCATCCCCCCTTATCAGTTCCTGGTCAAAAATGCTTCAGTTTTAAAATTTTCATGCTGGTTTTTAAATCCCTTCATGACTTCGCACCTCCCTATATCTGTCACCCGTCCAGCTCCTCAGAACTCAGGAATATCTGAGCTCCTTTAATTCTGGCCTCATAAGGTTTCCTGCAGGTTCCCTTTAAAATGCAACTTCGAACAGTTTGGAGTGTGTGCCATGGAGATAGCCAGTGACAGGCTCCCATCTCCTATGATGTTGGTTTGCACAATGGTGGTCAAATCTGTATTAACAATTGTTGGGCCAGGCTCAGGAGTTCCACTCTGGTGTGGCAATCTCTGACACGTTCACTGCAGAGAAAGACAATGACCTGAAAAAGTCTAGGATTTGTTGTCTTCTGTTTTTTTTCTGGGTCCTCTTCTTGGCCGGCTGAGTTTTTTTTTCTGTATGTCCCCATTGGGACACAGTGTGTCATTACAAGAATGCATATCTAAGGACCTGCCAATGGAGAGGCAGTGAACTGACAGGGAGAGACACTTAGCTCTCTTTTGTTTGCATTGTTGCTAGCCAGTCTTGTAGGCTGAAAATGAGAAGCAAACTAGTACGCCATGGATGCATCACATCGACCTGTTGGACGTACAAAATAATAGCACCCAGCAGGTGCTGTGAAGCATCCCGACTAATTTCATGGGATATATAATCATGGTTGGTCTTGTGGAACATTGTTAACATCACTGGGTTAGCTCTGTCTTCAAGTAATGCTTCAGGACTTGGTGGCCAGGGAAGGTGTGCTCATAACATAGCCAGACATGTTGATTTCCAGCCTGTAAATTCCCCCCCTGCCAGTACACCTGATAGTAGGTGGTAAGGGCACGGGAGTTTCTTGGTCAGTCCTGCTGCACATTGCAACAGCTGAGCTGCAGGACTTTCCCAAACATAATCATAGACCAATGGAAGTCTGGTTGCCAATGCTGTCTTTGGTCCTGGTTGCTGAAGGAGGGGGAGGAGGAGGATATAACTAGGGGCCTACTGAGGTAAGTCTGGAATTATTAGTGTGGGAACTGGGGGAGCAAGAACGGTCTTTGAATTCCGCAATAAATATGCATTTTTGAAGTACCTTTAACATGATGAAGCATCACAAAGCAATTAATAGTAGTGTTACAAAGCAGATTCGGCACGGATGTAAAGAGATGTTAGAGCAAATGAACATTCCTTATTTTCATTGCTCCACCATTTGTAAAGAATCATAGGATGTTTATAGCATAGAAGGAGGCCATTCAGCCCATGCATCCATGCCTGTCTCTGCAACCTTTTGTTAAATCTCACTGATTATAAAGCCCAGGATCTAACATGCCTTTTTAACCACTTTCTCAACCAGCCTGCCACCTTTAATGATTTTTGTACAAATACACCCAGCTTTCTTTGTTCCTCCACTCACTTTAGAATTGTATTTTATTTTATATGTCCCTCTTCATTCTTCCTACCGAAATGTACCACTTTACACTTCTCTGCATTAAATTTCATCTGTCATGTGTCTGTCCATCCCATTGGGGGAAACTGATAGCCAGGTTCCAGATGCATGAGGATGGCCTCAACCAGGATCTTGGGTTCATGTCACACTACATGTAACCCCCACCATTTGGCTTGGCTTGTAAAATCTCACTAACTGCCCTGGCTTGAGAAAATTCACACCTCCTTAACCTGTGATTATCCCTCTCTCCATTCGCACTGTCCATACCGCTAAAGGTTTGATTACCTGTAAAAACTCGCATTCCAACCACGATCTTGCAATTATGTCTTTGTCTATATATGCCGGGTTTGTGAAACCTATCTCTCCAATCACCTGATGAAGGAGCAGTGCTCCGAAAGCTTGTGATTCCAAATAAACCTGTTGGACTTTAACCTGGTGTTGTGAGACTTCTTATTGTGCCCACCCCAGTCCAATGCCGGCAACTCCACATCATGTTTGTCATCTGTGTTAAGCTTAAAAGCTGTGTGTAATTGTTAAGTTAAAGGAAGAGTAAACAAGTATTGTATTATAATCCAATTTTTCCACGTTTAATAAATGTAGTTAAAACTAATAATGGTCCTGTGAATCTGTTCCTCCATATTTTATTAAAAAGAGTAAAAATTACAGTCTTTTGAGCCGGGGTTCCATTCTAGGATTTTCCCGTCAAGTTATAACATCAATTGGGATTATAACAGAACACACTCCAACCTAGTCTGATTCACAAATTAAAAGAAGCCTGCCTGAGACAGGCAAGTATTTTGGTGCCCAGTGACAGGCTTCTTCATCAGTATAAATGGGGCAGGTAGGCTACTGGTCACACTTTGAGGTTTTTACCATCCAATTAATGGCATATCACTGACTTCACATTTTGCATATTTATGGCTGCATTTGTTCATATATTATCAACAAAATGCTTGTGCACATCAGCAAATACTGTATTTACTTCCAGTTCACTCTTGGACAGACTTTTGTTCCACCTATTCCATGAAAGATTTGCATTTACATTCATAAAAGAAGATAGCCCTATGCATTCAGCATCTTTTAGTTATACAGTCCGGCTAATGGATGATGGTACACAATCCCAACCCCATCACTTGCTCAATATACTTACTCATTTATTTTAGTAACTGAAATTTCTAATATCCAAAACAGATTGCAATTGAAATATAAATAAAGAATAAAATGATTAGATGTATTGATATTTTGCCCAGAATAGTGAACCTCTGAGTTGAATCAGTACAATTTTATCCCCCCTCCCCCGCCGCCCCCCCACCCCACTCACTCCACCCTCCCAAAGCAGCAATATTTTACTCATCTTTTGAATTTTTAAAATATGTGTTGGAGCAATGTAACCAACAGCCTTGTTGTCACTCAAACTGTATCAGAATGAGCTCAGACAACATTAATTTCCTAAGAGGCCAAATCATTTTTAAAGAAGACAAATAGTTTATGTTACTGTCAGATTAATATACAGGAGGTAGCTTCCACTCAACAGCAAATAATGAGCATTTCATTCACTCCTAGCAGCTGTTCAAACAAATCTTATTTAAACAGTGATAAAATGCGATCACTCTCTGTTTGCTATCTGAAGCAAAAAATTAAGTTCGCATCTATTACGTAAAGGTGTACTTGAAAACTTAGTCAAAATTATGATAAATTTTGCATTCAAGAAGTAATACAGTGGTGATTTGTAATTCCCAACCCCAGCAAAAGCACTGATACAGCACCCCAAAGATCACAGGGATATATTTTCTGCTCCATATCCACTATGCTCATCCTCCCTGTCATTTTCCAGTGATCTCTGCCTGGGACTCCCACTTGTTTCGGGTAGGAATCTAATTCTAATATGTTAATCTCGATTCTATGGTGTACAATCTAATACGGAGGTACAAAAAGTGCAGCGTACACTTTGTATGTTCTTTCCATTGGCACTATTGACTTTGGCCTGCCTAAGCATAAATGGATTGCTGGAGGTGGCTCCAAAACATGTAAGATTTTTATTTTAAAAGGTATTTGTGGGAATAGAAAGTGTGCGAGCACCCCACAAATTCCTGGCACTTGCTGCTGGCCCACATGAGCCTCGCTGCAAATGTCTCCAATGTCCCCCCTCCCCCCCCCCCACTAAATGGAAATCTGATCCTGACTCCTTGGAGGATCCATTGAATATTTCTCCATCGAATTGGTGAATTGTTTGGGTGCGCTGCTTCAGATAAGGCACAACCCTCAAACAACACAGAACTCACTCTGGGAACTACAATCAAGCAGCGTATCTGTGTCGCCCTGCCTAATGTTCACTGAAGATGGGAACTGAGCCCCCCAATATTATTATACAAAGACATAATGGTTCAGATTTGCAGCCAGTAGTGAACAAACATTTCCCATTCATTGCACATACAGCTAACAGATCTTCGGGTGATTTTAATAAATAGGAGCTGTTGTATGCTATTTGGTCCTTTGAGTCCATTGAGTCATTCAATAATATTATGGCAGTTCTCCTGTCTCATCTTTCTGATCTATCCCATATATACACAACAACTGATTGAGAACTTTTTCTCTCAGAGGCTTATAATTCTCTTCCGCTTAAACTCATGGATGTTGTGTCATTAAATTTATTCAAGGCAGAGTTAGATAGATTTTTGATAGACAAGGAAGTCAAAGGTTTTGGGGGGAAGACAAGAAAGTGGAATTGAGACTAAATTCAGTCATGGTTATATTGAATGGCAGTGCAAGCTCAAAAGGCTGAATAGCTTACTTTTGCTCCTATGCTCCTATGTCCTCTGGAAAATTCACAGCTGCGGGAGTAGAAAATTCCAAAGTGTCGCAACAATTCTGGAGTTGATTATAATCCTCGCCCCTTTTTGGGACTATTCTGGATCAGGCGTAGTCCTCGGATGATCTCTCTAAATTAAGGTTGAGAAAGACAGGCCACACATACACTTAAATGGGTTTGAAGAACTGATCCAACTATCCCTGAAGGACAGGAGCCGCCAGAGAATATTACTGTCCTTCAGATAGCTTTTTATTTAAACCATGTTTTAGTTATATTATACCATCTCTCCTCATGAATGTACCTCTCCACTGAAGAGTGTACAGTGATGAGTTCTTGAATTTGGATACAGAAGACAATATAAAAATATTTTCTAAATTATATAAATAACCGAACATGCAAATTACTTTTGATGGTAATCACATCAGGGATTTACAAAAAGTAAGCATAAACTTGCTTTTCTTAGACAATCCAGGTCTCAATAATATTACACAGAGATATTGAACACATCCATCAATATTTAATGTAGTATTTAATTTAAATCCCCAAGTGGAACACTACAGAGTGTAGTGAGGTATCTCAATCCCAATTAAGGGGAGAAATAACATCATTACATTACAGTAGTTCTCCCTTTACCTTGAGAGATGCTGGGGTGAATAAAATGAATCTAAATATCCTGCTGTGTGGTTCCAATATTTATACCATAGAAGAGCTGAGCAAGCAGGAAGCATCTTCAATATTCGTGCCAGATAAGATTCTTTGTTCTAGTCAACATTCTTCAAAAAAAACGTGCAAATGATAGTCACTTTCTTGCTACACTCAATTTTCCAGGATTCAGTTTAACAAGTGATTTAATGGCATCCTTTTAGGTTTTTAAGGTTTTCCATTGTTAGATTGCAGTGTTCTCTGTACTCACTTGCAGCAATGGTGGGGCGTGAATGGCAGGAGAATTCCAGCTGGAGTGTTCGAGTACGGACTATGGGAGTTTAGATTATTGTTTTTTGAGACCCTTTATCAATGAGAGTGCTTTGTTCATCTGTCAGCTGGTGCTCTTTGAGGAACCAAGTCTCCGCTCGCTGCAGTGGGACCTGAGAATCATGCTGGCATGAACAGACCTTTTATACCTCTCCCAGGAGGCGGAGCCCGACTGGGATGTACCATAATAACTATAATACAAGGTGTAACAGCCCAACCCTAACCCCAACAGCAACAAGTAGAACAACCCATCCCTAACCCCAACAGCAACATATATACATACTTGTAGTACTGGCCAGACCCTGGCTCAGTGCTATCTAGTGGGAACTAACGATGGTTCACCACAATTACCAATGGATAAACTATGACAGAAGTTGGACAATTCCAGTTTCTTCCTTATCTGTCACAATGTTGCTGTTTTCTCTCCTCTCTTTTCAACTCCTCTTTGCATTTCTCTTCATTTCTGCTTGCTTCTCCAATTCCTTCAACTTCTTTTTTTCCCCTTATTCTTTTCAGGTTGTAGGTCATAGGATATACCACAGCCTGCATGATTAGAAGTAGAATTCCCTTATGAACATAGCAACAGGAGTTGGTCATTGATATCCTTGAATCCCTTTTTTAATTTACATCATTCAGTTAGATCATGGCGAATCTGTACTCAACTTTAATTACCTACTTTTATTCTCTGTACCTTGATGCCCTTTCTTAACAAAAATGTCCTTCACATCTTCTTCCACTTCATCTCATCCTTATTTCTTCCCTCACACTCTTATGCTACATATCTGCCTCACCACTTCTGCTCTGCAATACCCTCTCTTTGCCAGTTGTTGAGTCTCTGGATGAATAATCTGGGAGATTCAGGAGTGAAGCATCTGCAGCCTTAAGGAAACCAGACTGCAAAATACAGAAACTACTGTAAAGTGCCAGACTGTGTGGGATTATGTTTATAATGAATGTATGTCAGACATTGCACATTATCATTAGTATCACTAATAATGTTATTAAGAACCATTGTACATGTCTATTACTGTCAGTGAGCAAGGAGACAGGATAGCTGGGTCATTTTCAGATTGGCAAATTGTAAATAGCTGAGTGGCCCTGGGATCATTGCTGGGACCTCAACAATTTACAGCATGTGTTAATGACATGGATGAAGTGACCAAATGTATTGCAGCCAAATTTTCCAACAATGCAAAAATAGATCGGAAAGCAAGATGCAAGGAGGACATAAGGAATCGTCAAAGAAATATAGATAGATTAATTGAATGGGCAAACATCTGACTGATGGAGTACAATGTAGGAAAATGTGAAGTTGTCCACTTTAGTAGGAAGTATAAAAAAGCAGAATATGGTTTAAATGGAGAAAGATTATAGAATTCTGCAGCACAGAGGGATTTGGATGTCCTTGTACATGGATAACGGACAGTTAGCATACAGGTGCAGCATGTAATTAGGAAGGCAAATTAAATGCTGGCCTTTATTGCAAGGGGAATGGAGTTGAAAAATAGGGAAGACTTACTACAGGGTATTGGTGAGGCCACAGTGAGAGTACTGTGTATAATTTTGGTCTCTTTGACTATATTTATTGAGTTTAGAAGAATGAGAGTTGATCCTATTGTAACATATAAGATTCTGAGCAGACTTGACAGGGCTAATGCTGAAAGGGAGAGAAGCTGCGGAGTGGAGAGGTACAGTTTCAAAATGTGGGGTCTCCCATTTAAGACAGTGATGAAGAGGAATTTCTTCTCTGAAGTAAAGTTTTGGAATTCACTACCTTAGACAGCAAGAGACGCTGGGTCATTGAATATATATTTTTGATCTACAAGGGAGCCAAAGGTAATGAGGGACAGGCAGGAATGTGGAGTTAAGGTCATACTCAGATTAGCCACATTCTTATAAAATAGCAGAGCAGGCTCAAGGGGCCAATTGGTCTACTCCTGCTCCTATTTCTTATGTTCTCTCGGACTGAAGCGTGCCTCAACATATCACTTATCTCAAGGACATTATAGCTCCCATCCGGTCTTGTCTGCGTGCATAGCCAATTTAACTGTCCTATCATAATCCTCAACGATTCTGTTTCTTTTTCGTTGACAGGTTCCTCTTTTTTCATTGACCTTTCTCTGGTGATGGGAATAGGATCAATGCTGTTTAGATATCCCTGTTGATTCACCGTTACCTGGGACCTGCTCTGTCGGATATCAAGACCGAGATATCGAATGGCCCCAGCTGCTTGACTCCCTACTTTAAATTCTGTCTTCAGCCTCTTGATTACCCTGTTTTCAAACTCTTCAGTGCCACCCCGTAGGAAATCATCAACATGCATCATGAAAATTCCAGCCAATTTTCATTCAGACTTCCAACAGAACATTGCAGGATCTGCTTTTAACTGGACACAGGCAGTTTTCAGCAATAATGTCCAGAAAAATACCAGACCTTTGATGCATCACTTAATCCGTATATGCATTTGTTCAGTTTCCACAACTATCCCTGTGTATCACCTGCTTCTTTGGATGGCTTCAAAAAAACTTTTCTTTGAAATGTTTCGCCCTGCAGAAATACTGCTTTGATATCCATCGATTAACATTCCCAATGATTAGATGCTAGGTCAGCGAAAATAAATTTCAGTGTCACTTTCCCTGCTGTGGGTGAATCGACCCTAATGTCTCTCCCCTCCAAGTGTTCCTCATATCCATTGGTTACTAATCTGGCTTTTTCTTTAGAAGTCCCATCTTGCAAAACTTTCTCTGTGCAAACCCACCGATGGGACAGAGCAGGCTGCCCTTCGTCTGGTATCTCAGTGTACACTCCAAACTCTTTCCAACTGTCCAATTCTCTTTGTTTGGCCTGTCTTATTTCCATGAGTCTTCGACTCCTATTATTGTCATTGATTTGATTCCTAGCCTTCCCTGTTAAACTTGAGCCTCTACTGCCATGTCTGTCCCTGTCAGGGCTGCTACTCTCAGACCTCTGTTAACACAACCTCGGTCATGGTTTGTGACTTTTTTCTGGGCTCACGAGTGCTCACTGACTCATCCGCAGAACTTAAATCTTGCGTTTTTGGCTTCCATATTGCCACCCCATTTTCCCAATCTATAGCTTTTGCTTTTTGTCCTTGCCCTTGGATGTTGAGTCAGTGTTTATACTTTCCTGAGGCTTCTGATTATAGCGGCATCCCTCCACTCACTTTACCTTTCGGGTATGCATGATACCACTGTGCCCACTTTGGGTAACTGAACCTTTGAAGTAACAACTTCATTCCCAGCCTCATTGTTACTTAGCTGATCATCAGATTCCCTCTCCTCTATAGCTGTCTGATTATCATAGTTGCTCAAGGTCTGTGAGGTTCAAGGTGCTTCCTGTATTTCTGCATCTTGCTCAGATTCTCCAAATTCATGATCAATTTCTACTACTCTCCAAGAGTGGGCTCGCACTCTCTGTTATTGTGTTGTTGTATAATTAGTTTGCTATCCATCCCTATTACTTTACCTGGCCCTTTCCACTCTTTTAGGCCCTCTCTTTTATAGTAGACCATATCATCTTTTTTGAAATATACCCCCGGCGGTCTTATGCGATGCCCTAGGGCTCATCTTATCCAGTCTGAAACCTCAACCTTAATGAAGGCCTTTCTCCCTGCATGCATGGCATTCACATGTGCAGAAAAAACGGAGATAACGCTTGTCCTTCTAATGCCGGAGGAGCGTCTGTCAATACTGATGGTAATTTTGGGTTCCTCCCGTATACCAATTGATATGGACTATAACCCCCAACCTTCTGTAATGAATTTTTCACGAGCACTGCCCATGCTAATGCAATCTGCAATTTAGAGCCTGGTTGATCCGTCAAATATTTTTGCAGTATATCATCTATTACTGCATGATTCCATTCACAGAGGTCATTGCTGAATGGGTTTTCTGCAGCAGTATGCATCACCACAATAGTGAAATTTTCACATACATCTTGAAACTCATCATTCGCAAATTCACCCCAGTGTCTGTCAAGAATTTAGACGGTGCCCCCAACCCTGATCCAATCCAATAAATCATATTTTATCCACAATAGTCTTTTTACCTTTGCCGTAAATCACCTTAGATATGCTAAACTGAGTGGCTATGTGCACAAAATGTAGAAAATAAACACCTTTGTCTTTATCCCAAATCTTCAAATCCATCGCCACGGCATCAAGCAAACACGAGTTAATGGTAAACTCACAACTGGACATGGGGATGTCCTTCTATATTTTGTGAAAATCTCACACTGGGCTGATAGTTGCTCTATGAGCTCATTATAGCCTTTATCCAGCACACCTCCATCCTGCAGCAGTGCTCTCAGTCTCTATGGTGCTGGATGAACAAACTGCTTATGAAGTTTCAAAGTAATTTTTTGTCCATTAAGCTGTTGTCTGTTAGCAACACTAATGTGTCATGAATCCTTCGGTTAGATATTTTTGGTTCACTTAAGGGAAAATAATTGGTAGCACAGTGGTTAGCACTACTGCTTCACAGCGCCAGGGACCTGGGTTCGATTCCCGGCTTGAGTCACTGTCTGTGTAGGAGTTTGCCTGTTCTCCCCGTGTCTGTGTGGGTTTCCTCCGGGTGCTCCAGTTTCCTCCCATATTCTGAAAGATGTGCTGGTTAGGTGAATTGACCCGAACATGCGCCAGACTGTGGCGACTAGGGGTTGTTTCACAGTAACTTCATTGCGGTGTTAATGTAAGCCTTACTTGTGAGTAATAAACTTTAAATATTGGCCTGACCTCATAAAATGTAGACCTACACATCTTCCAACTACCACAGCTTTGTCATGCTTCAGATCGATAGTCATCTGAGCTTTTTACATGGCAGACCTGCTTAACAAAGGTTAAGAGATATTTACTTATCAATATTACCTTAACTTATGTCACTTGAAACAATGAATTTACTAATGAACACGCTGATTCTTGCAATTCTCCATGGAAGTACCACCCTTTTGGAAGGCGTTAAAGTATTATCAGCTCCAAATCGAAAACAGGTGGAACTGTTTAACTTTCTATCACTCTTTATAGGCCAGATCAGGAGGGTAGTTGAGTGGTCAGGGAGGCAGTCGGGTGATCAGAGATGTAGTCGCGGGGTCAGGAGAGGTAATTGGGTTGTTGGGAGAGGTAGTCAGTGGAGTCAGGGGTAGTCGATTAAGGGGCTGGATCTGGAGTTTACCCCAGAGTTAGACTAGATTTTAATCCATCTAACATTTACTGGATAAACTATTCCAGGTAAGCACCACAAATCTCTCCCAAGTTTGACTCAGACTTGGGAACATTCACAGTGGGTTCCAGGGAGCAGAGAAATTTCCCATCGAAAGTTGAAACTTCCAAGACAATTCCCACAGAAGTCCACACATCGGGACAACCACAGGTTGCAGATGCAAATCTCAATTGTATGTCCAGTCTTCGACAATCCAAAGATTAGAACATGTGGCCCTTTGTTTCAAATTGTGGCATAAAATTTATTGTCCCACTATCACCATATCATACTGTATATATATTCAATATGACAACATATCTCCTTTAGTTATTTCATTGATAAATACAAAACTATTCTGCCTGCAAGCATTAGGAAATGAATAAAAATGTTTGCCTCAAATGATCAATAAACAACATCATGACTTAGACTTGAATTGGAGTTTTTACTATTTTCCAGGAGAGTCATATTACATAGCCAAGAGTAAAAAGGTATAATTATTTGTTATAATGGCTATTTGCAATAAAACTTCTCACTCTTTAACATCAGAAATGTCTTAAGCTGTGAAACAAAAGATTTGCATCCAGTTGATATGAAAATAGGATGTGAGTCTTCAGATGATTTCTGTGGAGAAGGAAAATGCAGCACATATGTTGGGCTGGCTAATCGCCCCTCTTGGTATCTGAAATGACTCAGGGCAGTTCTGTATCCAAACCCAGAGTATCTCTAATTTCTAAAGGAGATGCAACACAGTGGGACTGATTTATTTGGCTTTCCTTGTCATGAATAGAAATTGGCCTCCTGTTATATACAGCGTAGCACATTAAAAAAAACACATCAGTCACATCTGCTATCCTCCCTCTTTGTGCCAAATAATTGTCTTGCCAAAATACTATCACTACATTGCAGCAGCATTGCCATTTAGGGATGGCATAGAAATGGAAAAACGATGCAACTCACTTCTTGAGTATGTCCAGGCTTCGACAATCCAAAGATTAGAACATGTGGCCCTTTGGATTAGAACTGGGTCCCCAGTTATGCGGACAAAGCCCTAATGATACTGGATGCACAGCACCATCAACAGCAAACCAAAACAGCTACAACAGTGGCACTAGTTGGCACCGGCTATCAGTTTTCACTGATCATTAATGAGCCTAATATTCAGCCTGCTAAACTAAAGCTTACCATTTTGAATAAGTAGATATTCATTGTGCTTGTAAACTGCTTCCTTGATACATGCTATGGACATACCTTTAATAATAATAAGCATCTGTCACTTCCGACTTGAACAAAAACCATATAGGTATCTTTTCCTATGAAATATGCACTTATATATTTCATAAGACCATAAGATATAGGAGCAGAATTAGGCCATTCAACCCATTGAGTCTGCTCTGCCATTCAATCATGCCTGATAAGTTTCTCCATCGCATTCTCCCCCTTTTCTCCCCGTAACCCTTGACCCCTTTAACCAATCAAGTACCTATCTATCTCTGTCTTAGATGCATTCAATGACCTGGCCTCCACAGCCTTCTGTGGCAATGAATTCACATCTGCTAATCCAGTGGAGGGAAGGGATCGTGCAGGATGTTTTGTATGACTCCACTCTGTGAATGTGATTCTTAGGGTCCGGTTCTCCAACCTCCTCAGGCAGCCCACAGGGATTCTGATGCCCCAGTCAATGTCAAAAATCAGATTCCCGATGGATGCGATGGCTCTTGGGATTCATTAAACCCGCCCTGCCAGCTCCAATCAGGTTCCCACCCAGAAAACCTGGTCTGCGCACCTTTGGACTGTGGGAGGAAACCAGAGCACCCAGAGGAAACCCATGCAGACACGGGAAGAACGTGTGAACTCCTCACAGACAGTGACCAAGCCGGGAATCGAACCTGGGTCCCTTGCGCTGTGAGGCAGCAGTACTAACCGCTGTGCCACCATGCTGCCCAACTCACCCACATCTTTCAAGTGGGTGAATCCAAAATGAAAAATGGTGCCCAAGCCAGTGGGAAACACTCTCATTTTCCTGCCGGCGTAGGCACTTACCCTCAAAATGGGAGAATTGGGCCCTTAATGTCCCTGTTTTGTCAATAGTAAGTGTAAATCCAGGGGGTGAAATTTCAATTGCATTGGCTTATCTCTGGGTAAGGAAGAGGGAAGAATTTCTGATTTTCCTGGGTTACGGGACATTCATTCTGCGATCAATGGGGCAGATTTTGCAGTCAGTGGCGAACAACTTTCTGTGGATCTTTGTACTGGAAGCTGCTGTCAGCTAATCATTCCTAAAGTGCCCTCGATAGAGCATCTGTGACCTGTGAGAACAGGACAAACAACTGTGTATCTCCTTAATGAATTAGACTGAAGAATGAGCCACACAGTGTCCAATCAGATAAAGAAAGCATAGTCAAGGAACATAAAGACAGAGTGGATTAACAGGGAGATAAAATGTCAGCCGGATAAAGTTTTGAAAATTGTTACTGTTTTTTAATTGCCAACAATAAATAAAATCTGACAGAATATGACTCAGTCCCTGTAAAGGTTAGTTTTCATTACTGGAGAAGCTGTTTGGTAGTAATTATGATGTTCCTAAGTGGGTGCTTGAACTGGAATGGATAGCCCTAACTGTCCAGAGAGTTCAGCATATATTAAGCAAGTACAATTACTTCATGATTTTTCATGCATTTTTATGGTAAGTCTCTCAACAAGACATCATTATCACAATATGCCATCCTTGGTTGTGTTGTGGAGAACGGGGTCATCGGCCCCGATCCCGACCACATGCGTACCCTCCTGGAACTTCCCCTCCCCACCACCCTCAAAGCGCTGAGGAGGTGCCTAGGCTTCTTCTCATACTACGCCCAGTGGGTCCCCAGTTATGCGGACAAAGCCCGTCCGCTCATCAAATCCACATCTTTTACCCTAGCGGCGGAGGCTCGGCTGGCCTTTGACCGCATCAAAGCGGATATCGCGAAGGCCACAATGCACGCTGTAGACGAATCCACCCCATTCCAGGTGGAGAGCGATGTGTCTGATTTTGCCCTAGCCGCCACTCTTAACCAGGCGGGCAGATCCGTGGCCTTCTTCTCGCGCACCCTCCAGGGCCCTGAAATTCGACACTCCTCTGTCGAAAAAGGGGCACAAGCCATCGTGGAGGCTGTGCGGCACTGGCGCCACTACTTAGCTGGCAAACAGTTCACCCTGCTCACGGACCAATGGTCCATTGCCTTTATGTTCAGTAACGCGCAGCGGGGCAAAATCAAGAACGATAAGATTTTGAGGTGGAGGATCGAGTTCTCCACCTACAATTACGACATTTTATACCGGTCTGGGAAGCTCAATGAGCCCCCAGACACTCTGTCCCAGGGGACCTGTGCCAGCGCGAACCTAGACCGGTTACAGACTCTCCATGATTACCTCTGCCACCTGGAGGTTACCAGGTTCTTCCATTTCATCAAGGCCCGGAACCTGCTATATTCCATCGAGGAAGTCCGGTCTGTAACCAGGCACTGCCAAGTCTGCGCGGAGTGCAAGCCGCACTTCTATCGGCCAGATAGAGCGCACCTCATCAAAGCCACCTGCCCTTTCGAATGCCTGAGCGTTGACTTCAAAGGCCCCCTCCTCTCCTCTGATCGCAACATATACTTCCTCAATATCGTTGATGAGTATTCGCGGTTCCCCTTTGCTATTCCCTGCCCGGATATGACCTCGGCCACAGTCGTCAGGGCCCTGCACAGCCTCTTCACCCTGTTTGGTTTCCCCAGCTATATTCATAGCGACCGGGGTTCCTCTTTTATGAGTGACGAGCTGCGCCAGTACCTACTCTCCAAAGGCATAGCCTCGAGTAGGACCACCAGCTACAACCCCAAGGGAAACGGACAGGTGGAGAGGGAGAATGCGACAGTCTGGAAAGCGTTTATTAGCTCTCCGGTCTAAGGGTCTTCCAGTCTCCCGCTGGCAAGAGGACCTCCCTGATGCGCTACACACAATTAGGTCACTACTGTGCACGGCGACCAACGCCACCCCTCATGAATGAATGTTTGTTTTCCCCAGGAAGTCCTCCTCGGGGACCTCACTACCATCGTGGCTGACGTCCCCATGCCCTCTCCTGCTCCGGAAGCACGTGTGGACCCATAAATCGGACCCCCTGGTCGAAATGGTCCGGCTCCTCCACGCCAACCCCCAATACACCTATGTGGCGTATCACGACGGGCGGGAGGACACGGTCTCCATTCGCAATCTGGCCCCTGCAGGTACTACGCCCCACGGTCCCTCACCCCCAGCTCCCAACACGCTCAGGGTCGCAGCATGCTCATTTAGCCCCCGGGTACGGCACGCCTGAGCCCCGGGAGCAGCCTATACACACCCGGCAGCCTGAAGGCGCTACGGATGGCTTCACCGATTATGGACTGGCATCTGACTCATCACCGCGGCCTCCAGAACCGGCACCACGGCCGACACTGCAGCGGTCTCAGCGGCAGATCAAGCCCCGGAGAGACTGAACTTGTAAATTGAATCAACAACTTGTGACTGTCGTCCCACCACCTCGCCCCCGCCGAACTCTTTTCAAACAGCTGAGATTTTCCAGCATTTTCTGTTTTTATTTCAGATTCCAACATCGGCAGTGATTTTCTCTTCTGAATCCTGTTTGTCTGAAGGTTCAGCTGAACGATATACAAGTGTCCAATTGATGGGCAGTCTCCATATCCCCATCTGCATTGATGAAATCAGATGCTTTCAATGTGTAAATGATTCAGACAGTTGCTGTCAGTCACATATCATCAAAGTTGGGGGCGGGGAGGGAATAAACTTGGTTAGAAGTCACTTTAGATTCCAACTCTGCTGAAAATTCCAGACAAAGTTCTTCATTCTCAAAGCATTCAATGTTTGTTGCAATTTTGAATTATATTTCTTACAACAGTGACTACAACTCAAAAGTAGATCACTGGTTGTAAAGCATTTTGAGATGCCCAGTGGTTATAAAAAGTGCGATATAAATACAAAACGTTGTTTTTCGTTCAATGTTTGCATTGACGTATGTATACCAAGTTACTTGATAGCAAGTGACAAAGGCATCTACTCATCACCCTGCCAGATTCATAATGATTACTTTATTTACCAGCAGGACTGTAGTTAGCTCGTAGAAAGAAAAACTTGCATTTATTTCACAACCTCTGAATGTCGCAGAATGCTTTGCAATCGCTACAGATGTAGGGATTAATCAATGTCCGAAATTCTCTTTTTCACCGCCATTTTGATGTTCAGTGATGACATAAGATGGATGATACTGATTCACCATGGTTTTATACTTCTCCTGATTTTTATTAGTAATCAATGACAATGATAACCAGGAGAGATGGATAATGCCAACTGAATTAATATTGGCTGTGGTTCTCAGGTCCTGCGCGCTCATGTGCAGATTGCTCTGGGGCCACACTGGGCCAGAGAATCACAGGGAAGGAACCATAATTCATTTAGTCCCAGGGAGAACTCCCTTTGGGATTTTCCTCATTCACGAGCCCCGATGTAATCTGGATCACACCCAGTATTTGGATATGCTTTGTTGAATTGAGCAGATTCGCCTGGCTCCTGGAATTCACCGACCCTCAGGCGCAACGGGAACCAGGCGCAAATCAGTACTGATCTCCACAAATAGTTGGCACTGCCAAGTTGACACTGCCAGGTTGATATTGGAAAGGGGTGTGGTCTGGTCACCCTCATGCCTGCACGGGGTGGGGGGGGGGGGGGGGGGGGGTGGTTTGGGAGGGAGGTGGTGATCTGAATATTTAGTGATGGAGGGAGGTTACACCTCCGAGGTCCAGAGTCTGGGGTGTTTCTCATGTTTGCGGAGGTCGCGACGTCCATGGGGGGGGGAAGGAGATTCAGATTCAGGTGCCAACTTCAACTTACCTTTGAGGTCAGAGTGCTCTTTAAAAATGGCACCCCAATCTCCGAGGAGCACGTCTTGAGTAGGTCCCCACTCCAAAAAAATTCAAAGCGTGGTTGAATTGCAAACTGAATCATGCCAAACCACCCAACAGGAATCTCACCAACATTCCCACTGGGGACAACAGGTAAGACATATTTTGGGAGAATTCCACCCACTGTCTGGTTTACACTATTACCCAAGATCCCAGGGTCAAAATTACGCTCTTTGAATTCCAATTGAGTGCAGCATGTATGTACCTTTATCTGGGAAAGACTTTTGGATCAGTTTCCCGCTGAAACACTGGGAATTTCATACCTTGCAAGTTGGAAAGGTTTTGTTCCTCAGAGTCATTAGCATTACAAAAAGAATAAGAGGAAGGGATTTTTGAATCTCCTTACCTCTATCAGTGCAAATACTAAAATAACACTGGGGGTCAGGCTACTACATAAAAAACCTAAACATCTGTTAAATATAGCTATAAAATTCCTACAGCTAAATATGACTGGAGATAATGACAGAAAAGGGCTCATACCTTCATATATTTTATGAAGAAAGTGCCAAGATTTGAATAAACACCCGCTGGTTGCAAACCTGTGCTTGCTCAGAAACATAAACGCCCTTGGATTTGGTTTTAATCATTCATTCACTCGTGGGTTTAGCATTTGCACTTGCTCTATGTGCTTGCTGAGACGGATAAGGGTAAAGTTGGATCAATATGCACCCAAGGCCGAGTATTTCTCCTTTCTGCAGATATCACTGCTAGTCGGTGAGCCTGGCTGCTGGCCAAATATAGACCACATGTGATGCCATGTCTTTATATGCAGCAGTACATTTGCTTAGCTTCCAGCAACATGGATGATGTGTCTGTGAATTAAAAAGTGCAGGTAGAGTTAACACGTATTGAAAGAACTGCTCACTCCCACAGAGCTGCAGTGATGGCCAAACCTTGCAGGGCAAGTGCTGTGTTCAAACGGTCCATCGGATCATTACGTTCAATCTAGACAGCAGCAATCCATCCTTTGAGGTGGGAGATAACAATGTGAAAAGCATGCAAATTAAGTGGCAGAACAATGATCTAATCAGAAGTTATTTTGTTTTAATGAGGAGACAAAAATAGGATTTTCTGATTGGTGTCAATCTGATTCAATTCAGATTTGGAAAGCTTGGCTGTTGAATTATCTGAGAGAAGTATTTGGTTATCAGGGAAACATTGTTTAGACTCCAAACATTTTTTCAATAAATCACTGATACACAAGGTCTCACTGTAATTTTTTGTTTCAATTCCAAAATATTACTGAACACTGCCAAGAAATATGAATATTTAGTTGATAACGTATGACTCAAAGCTCAGACATCTGTTTTAGAAAATCAAAACACTTTGAGCCTAAATTTTACCTCATCTTTTTTGTTATTCATTCAAGAGATAGGATGTCACTGGCTAGGCCAGCATTTATTGCCCATCCCTAATTTTCCTTGCAAGGGTGATGGTGAGCTGCCTTCTTGAACTGCTGCAGTCTACGTGGTGCAGATACATGCACAGTGCTTTAGGGAGGAAGTTCCAAGGTTTTGACCCAGCAACAGTGAAGGAATAGAAATACATTTTTAAATCACAATGGTGAGTGGCTTGGAAATGTATCGCCATAGGTGGTGTTCCCATGTATCTGCTGTGCCTGTCCTAGATGGTAGTGGTCATGGGTTTAAAAGGAGCTGTCTGAGACGCCTTGGTGCATTCCTGCAGTGTATCCTGTAGATGGTGTACACGGCTGATACTGTGCGCTGGTGGTGGAGGGAGTGAATGTTTGTGGAAGGGTTGTCAATCAAGCAAGTTGCTTTTGCCCTGGATGGTGTCAAGCTTCTTGAGTGTTGTTGGAGCTGCACTCATCCAGGCAAGGGGAGAGTATTCCATCACACTCCTGATTTATGTCTTGTAGATGATGGGCAAGCTTTGGGGAGTCAGGAAGTAAGTTACTCACTATAGGATTCCTCACTTCTGACCTGGTCTTGCAGCTACAGAACTTATACAGCTAGTTCAGTTGAGTTTCTGGTCAATGGTAACCCCCAGGGACATTTATAGTGGAGGATTCTGTGTTGGTAATGCCATTGAATGTCAAAGGGGCCATGGTTAGATTTTTTTCTTGTTGGAGATGTCACTTGTGTGGTTTGAATGTTACTTGCCACCTGTCAGCCCAAGCCTGGATATTGTCCCGATCTTGTTGCACTTTTAGATGGACTGTTTCAGTATCTGAGGAGTCGTGAATGGTACTGAACATTGTGCCATCATCAGCGAACACCCCCCGCTACTGACCTTATGATGGAAGGAAAGCTATTGATGAAGCATCTGAAGATGGTTGAGCGTAGGAAACTACTCTGAGAATTGCTGAAACAACTAGCATACATCCCAGCATTCTAGCAAACCAAGAGTATGGATTTTACACTGAGGTGGAGGGCTCGCTGCATCCCAATGTAAATGCCAGGGGAAGACCGTTTAGCTGGCTTGCCCCACTTTAGTTTTTCAGGCAATGGCCCTTTAGTATCTGGTGGAACTTCCCTCCACTTCTATGAGAAAGCCCAGCCTCACAGACCTGCTCGCCAAATGGAGGCCAATAGCACTGTACCCCTGCAGCACCAACCAGGAAAAGTAACCATGCTGGTAATGCAGTTAGAATAGGTGATGGCATCAGTAATGGGCCTGGACATTGAGTTAAATCCAAGATGTCTCCAGGACTAGGCTGACAAGCCACAGGAAGGGACTGGAGACCATAAACAGAAAATGCTGGAAAATCTCAGCAGGTCTGACAGCATCTGTGGGGAGAGAATAGAGCCAATGTTTTGAGTCTAGATTACCCTTTTTTGTTTCAGATTCCAGCATCTACAGTATTTTGCTTCTATCTTAGGGCTGAGGACCATGTTGGACAGAGTAGGGGTGGGAGTTAGGGATGGTGAATACGAGATTGCAAAGCTTTGGAAATGGGTGCCCTGATTTGCCCCGGGGGCCTGAAAGGAGCTACTCCCAACTTTTTCACAGACCGGCAGGCCATAGGGATAAATCTGCCAGGCTACATGTTGGCTGCAGGCCCCTCCCACTTAAGGGCGTCAATTTGATGAATGGGTAACCCACTTGACACTTTGCCCACTGCCCATAAAATTCTAATTTACAGATCCACCCATCTATTTGCCTGCCCAATGGTGGCCTGAAAAATCAGCCCATGAAGTTTGATCAATATCGCCTCTGATTTATATTCCACCGGTTCAGTAGTTCAACACCCTATTAGTGTTGGTAAGTGATGCTCTGCATTGGTTTTACTTTCATGGACTCAATGGGCCACATAGCTTCCTTTGTGCTTCAATGAGTCAATGACCGAAGTCAACAGATCTTTTGCTGGTCCGTCAAATTAACTGCCCCACCTGCTACAATTCCCATGGCAGCTGGGTTGGAAAACTTTGACCTGTGACTGTTTAACAGTAAGTCTATTGATACTTGGCCCCTTTCAACTTCATTTTTTACTATTTCAACACGAATCATTTATTTCATGTACTGTCCATATTTTTCCCCATTTTATATTCACCTACAGTGAAATTCATCTGCTGTTCGGTGAGATTTTCCGGCCCTTTATACCGATGGGATCATCTGGTCCCACTAAAGACAACGCTGAAGGTTGTGGCAGGATGGACAAACAATGCAAAATGCCATAGACATTGGCATCAGAAGATCCCACCAGCTGCCAATAGCGAGCTGCTTCCACCACCGGTAAACACATCAATGGATGGGACCGAGGCGAGGGGTGGGGTTGGGATTCGACACACTTTTCTATCCACTGCCATATTTCAGCTACATTTTCCCTGCTGACTGATGGCTAAAAACCATTCGCAGGCAATTTCACTGTGTAACTCAGGCCAACCAGTCGACAATGCAACCCATGGGTAAATTTACATGCTCACTACCTGGGCAATGCTCTGGTGGAGCAAGGTGACCACCTGTTATTGAACCTGCCTGATTTCCATTCCCTGAGACTCATGTTGTAGGATATGCATTTCCAAATGCTTTTCGGTCTGATTCTTGGCAGCAGGGTTACAGATACACATGGTTAGAGTACTATGATAGGATTGGCAATTAAGAAGGTGAGTTCCTTCTTGGAATTTTTGAGAATATTCATAAATATCCTACAGTGAAAATCAGATATTACAAACTGATGCTGCAATCAGGCCAAATAAATTATTCTGTGCCTTGGGAATCCTGCCAACAATGTTACAGGACAATGAAAGAAAATAAATTCAAAAATATTTCTGCTGGATGCGAAGCAAAATCTGACCTGGGAGAAAAGATGGAACATGTTGGGTGGAATTCAATACCCTCCCCAAGGTGTGTTTGAAGGCAGGGCATTTCAACAGGAAGGAGGATGCCAGCTTTCCACCTCTTGCTTTCCTGCCTCTGCCCCAATTAAGTCCAAGGTGTAAGGGTCTTATCCCGCCGCTACTGGTTTTCAACCAGTGGCAGTTAGTGGATTTGCCATGTTGGGGGAGCTCATAAAACAAAACACTGTGGGCTTCCCAGGACCGTTCCCTTGTTATCAGGCACTCAGTACCTCATTGAGGCTCACAGAATTGGGAAGGCGCGGTCCGCTAAATGCCAATCCCTCAGTGCCAGTGACCCGGGTTTGATTCCGGCCTTGCATGATTGTTTGTGTGGAGTTTGCACATTCTCCCAGTATCTACGTGGGTCTCCTCTGGGCGCTCCAGTTTTCTCTCTCAGTCCAAAGATGTGCAGGTTAGGTGGATTGGCTATGCCAAATGTGTGGGGTTACAGGGATAAGGTAGGGGTGGGGAGGGGGGGAGCTGTTGGGAAGCTCTTTCGGAGAGTTGGTGCAGACTCAATGGGCCGAATGGCCTGCTTCTGCACTGTAGGGATTCTATGGTTCAATCTTTCTTCCCCTCTCTTAACTCTCTTCCATAGCCGAATTGATTAATTTACACCCCCCCCCCCCCCCCCCCCCCCGCCGCCTTCTGTCACTTCTGTTTCTTTCTTAATCCTTCAATTTAATTTGTTAAGGAGATAATCTATTGCTAATGTCTGTCAGAAAAAGTCGAGGTCCTCCATTGATCTTGCTATGTCATTATCAGTAATTTGCGATACGAGAACTGAAGCTGAAGGGTAAATGAAAAACTCTAAACCACACTGTTGGATGCCCCAATCTAACAAATCCTGGACCATTCTGTTGCTTGCCTGAAGTTTTAGGGAATGTAGCAGCATTATCTGACATGTTTGAATCCAGTAGCTCTTAAGCATTACTCCAATGTGAAAACAAACAAAGGAATTATATGTTAACTTTCTCAAAGTGCTGACATTGCTAATATTGAGAACAGGATATTTCAGAGTATTGCTTATCTTCTTAAAATATAATTCCTGTTGTCTCCATGCAGTCTATTTCCCTAACAGCTTATAGTATTATTAAACCAAAAAAAGTACATTTAAAATTAAATCTCCCTTTGCTGAAGCAGTTCTTGGAGAGAGACAGCATGCCCCTATTCAATCAACATGCATGAATTCACATTTTCTGAGCGAGAGGAGTTTTCAAGGCAACTTAAATTTAAGAAAATAAAGCATTTTCATATAAATTGATTCCTTGAAAATGTGCAAAATTGAATCCATTTTGTGAGGCATATTTCAATGAAAGCTCTCCAGGTTGCAAGAAGAAATCAGAAAATTTCCAAAACAATATTATTTTCATTAATCTCATAAAAGAATATAATTTCAAACAAAGGCTCTGAATGTTGTTCACTAACTTTCCCTGCATTGCAGGAAAATCCAGAAAGCAGGCAAAGAAAAAGAAATACCTGTACAAAATGGAAGAAGTCATACAAATCTATTCAATAAGATTCACGGTCAGTTTGTATGACTGAATTTATCACAAAATAGGGAGTCCATAAAATAAGCCTAAAGTAATTACAGTCTAATATAGCTGTCCTAGTTTTCTTTATTTTGGTATTCTTCAAGCTCATTATCTTGTTCTATTATTTTATTTTCTATTCCAGTTGCATCTCAACCTGTCGGAAAATTATATACCTTGGAACTCTGCCCCAAATTGATGGTGATATCAGCAAAACCCCAACAACATTCAAGAAACTCAACACTATCCAAGGAAAAGCAGCCCGGCTGATTGGCACTCCATCCACCACCTTAAATATGAACTGTATGCACCATTAAGGCACAATGCCAGTAATCTATGTAATATACATGATGCATTGCAGAATTCACCAAGACTCCTTCAACAGCACTTTTAAACCCTGTCACTTGTCTATTGTATGGTACACCTAGCACAACTGTAGCACACACTTGAAGTGCTGTTTTCACTTCATTTGGGATACCCAGAAAAATAATCTTGGATAACAGTCCACAATTTACTGGCAAACCATTCAGCAACATGTACTAGTAGGGAATAGTCTCACAATACTTCTTCTCCACACTACTCCAGATCTAATGGCACGGCTGAAGGAATTATTTGTACAGTGCGATCTTTAATTCTAAAATCCAAACTGGCCAAACAAGATCTACATATTGCAATACCACAGTTTTGGGGAACACCCCTATTCCGTTACTGGTAGAACTCGTGTTTGGTAGACCAGTGCAAACAAATTTATCGAGTTTTCATCAATCCACATTTCCAGACCCAGAGACAAATCTGAAAGAAAAATAAGGGGAGGATGTATATGGATTTCAGTAAGGCATTTGACAAAGTCCCACATGGCAGGTTGGTTAAGAAGGTTAAGGCTCATGGGATACAAGGAGAAGTGGCTAGATGGGTGGAGAACTGGCTTGGCCATAGGAGACAGAGGGTAGTGGTCGAAGGGTCTTTTTCCGGCTGGAGGTCTGTGACCAGTGGTGTTCCGCAGGGCTCTGTACTGGGACCTCTGCTATTTGTGATATATATAAATGATTTGGAAGAAGGTGTAACTGGTGTAATCAGCAAGTTTGCGGATGACACGAAGATGGCTGGAATTGCGGATAGCGAAGAGCATTGTCGGGCAATACAGCAGGATATAGATAGGCTGGAAAATTGGGCGGAGAGGTGGCAGATGGAGTTTAATCCGGATAAATGCGAAGTGATGCATTTTGGAAGAAATAATGTAGGGAGGAGTTATACAATAAATGGCAGAGTCATCAGGAGTATAGAAACACAGAGGGACCTAGGTGTGCAAGTCCACAAATCCTTGAAGGAGGCAACACAGGTGGAGAAGGTGGTGAAGAAGGCATATGGTATGCTTGCCTTTATAGGACGGGGTATAGAGTATAAAAGCTGGAGTCTGATGATGCAGCTGTATAGAACGCTGGTTAGGCCACATTTGGAGTACTGCGTCCAGTTCTGGTCGCCGCACTACCAGAAGGACGTGGAGGCATTGGAGAGAGTGCAGAGAAGGTTTACCAGGATGTTGCCTGGTATGGAGGGTCTTAGCTATGAGGAGAGATTGGGTAGACTGGGGTTGTTCTCCTTGGAAAGACGGAGAATGAGGGGAGATCTAATAGAGGTATACAAGATTATGAAGGGTATAGATAGGGTGAACAGTGGGAAGCTTTTTCCCAGGTCGGAGGTGACGATCACGAGGGGTCACGGGCTCAAGCTGAGAGGGGCGAAGTATAACTCAGACATCAGAGGGACGTTTTTTACACAGAGGGTGGTGGGGGCCTGGAATGCGCTGCCAAGTAGGGTGGTGGAGGCAGGCACGCTGACATCGTTTAAGACTTACCTGGATAGTCACATGAGCAGCCTGGGAATGGAGGGATACAAACGATTGGTCTAGTTGGACCAAGGAGCGGCACAGGCTTGGAGGGCCGAAGAGCCTGTTTCCTGTGCTGTACTGTTCTTTGTTCTTTATGTAAGACATGCATGAAAGGAATGCAGGTGAAGAGGTAGCAAGGTTAAAGATAGGACAACATGTTTGGATTCAGCATCCTGTGAAAGGTATGTGGCAATCAGCTGGTGACAAAGATCTGTCCGGAGCTGAGGTCATCCAAGGCCATCACACCCAATGGTGCAACTGTGAGACAGAGCAGAGAGAAAATCAGGAAGTATCTAATCCTCAACCACATTGTAACTCCATTGCATCCAGGACAAGATCCAAAGCAAAATCCAAGGTAACATCTGAGTGTGAGAAAATTCAATAACTTCAAGCTAATATTACAATCACTAAGTCGAGCATATAAGCTGGCCACCAGTATGCCTCGGACATTTAAGTCTATGGGCAGAATTTTCTTTTTTTTTAACAATGTGTCAAGTCAAGCTGGAAAAGCAGTGTGTAGCCTGCTGGCTGCACTGTCGGTTTTACCAGCTGGTGGTAGTGCCAAGGTATTGCCCGGGTATGAACCTCATGCCCCCTTGGGTGCTGTGTGTCCTCGAAATGTTCTCTTCACCAGTTCCCTGTTTGCAAAAACCTGTTAGGGACTTTCATATGTGGGGCGATTTTCCATTATGCCACTGGTGGGGACAATCGAACAGGGAAATACCAGCACACAAAAGCTATTATGGGACTCTCCCTTGATTCTCTGCCCTGCTACCTTACCCATCCACCCAAAACCTTATGTGTTTCTTAGATAATGGCCAGAACTTTCTAGCTGTTCACATTGGCAAGATCTTCTGGTCCTGCCGATGGTTCATCCCTGCTGCGGGTTTCCCGGCAACATGGAGTGGATTCAATGGGAAACCCCATTGACAGCAGCGGGACCAGAAGATCTGTCCACTGCCAATGAACGGCCTCCCGCCATGAGAAAGACACTGCAGGGAGGCCAGAGAATCCTGTCCAATAACTCTAATGTGTAACTGAACATTTTGATGTATTGTAGTGGTTATGGTTATTTTTAAAGGGAAGTTATTAATTTGATTAAAAGGGGAATGCTGTGGTACAACTTTAAGTGAATGTGGCTATTTTTCTGTATACATTAGTAGATGGGAAATGGTGAAATATATAATTTGATTTAAACTTAGTTTCAGTTATTTCTGAGCATTATGGATAGGGGAGGAGAAAAAACTGAATTCCTTTACTTTTTCACCATCTGTCTGCAAGCAGCGGTCTTTTAATCTTTGACGTAGGCTGTGCCATGTTTCCTCAAACCCTCTGTGAGATCAATGTTTAAAGTGACTTATAGACAACTCTTTTAGGGTATAAATCCGAAATGGTTTATTCACACATTCAAACCCCGGGAATCACACACACACACACACACTATGAAGATAGAAAGGAGGAGATTTTATAACTGTAAATAATTAAAAGAAAAGGAACCACAAATATGGATATCAGTTAATCATCATTTCCAGAGTCCAGGAAGTCAGAGTTCAGTGATGGTTCTTTCATGAAGGAGCTACAGTTCCAGTATTTAAAGTTGATGGTGACTGCAGTGAGATGAGGTTGCGACTTAGTCTGCTTGGCAGGTGAAGGTAAGAATGTTCCAGATTCTTACAGGCTCTAGGAGATTTAAACCTGATACAGGTGGTTGGTCAGCTTTCAATCCTTTGTGACATTCATGGGCTGGAGTTTAAACAGCAGACTGAGTTGCAAGTCTAGAAATGTAAAATTAATATTTTCCAAAGGCCAGAAGCTTAGGGCTTATGATTTTGCCCATTAATGAATTAGTTGCAGGCGAATAATCAATTTTTTCACCTCCAGTCAAAATCCAATGTTCACCTTCAGAAATTGAAGGTGGTTTTTAGCACCACTACAGGTATAATGAGCTAATAGTTGTCCCTTTATCATCATCCAGTCTGGGAAGACAAGTTGTTGGATGGCGCCTGGTTTAATTGATTGTAGCATTTTCTCTCAAAGAGAGGTGCAAGGTTCCACAAGAATAAGAGTTGAGCTTTTGCCCTGTAGCTGTTGTTGGAAATTTGCAGCAATTATAGTCAATGTTTGTATCATTTGACCTGTAGCAGCCATTTCTTGGTTCAGCAAAGTCCACTTTTTAAATAAACCAAAAGGTAAGACTTGATTTAAACAGTTTATGATCTATTTTACATCTTGGGGATATGACATGAGGAAGCTACCAATCTAGGCATGTGTTCAAGTTCTCCAACTGTGTAATACTGCTACCAACTTCTCAAACCCTTAATAAATGGGCTTACATATCTTTGTATTAACCAATCCCTAATGTGCGGTCAGTGCCTTGATGTTTATCTACTAAGTAAGCACATAGAGAGGTCAAACACAACAATGCCCTTCAGCCAATGCTGACTGTAGACACTATGATTTGGAAGCCTCAGGCAAGTTGTTTCTAGATGTTTTTGCGTATGCCTACACATGAACATCAATTAAACTAAATGCAGTTTCATAGAATGCAATCATTTTATACCAGAATGAAACATTCTACTAACCAAAGAGATATTTCAGAGTATATGGAAAGACTGTACCCAAAAGGAAGAAAGAAGTGCAGCATTGTGCGAATGTCTTAGGCATGAATAATTGTTTTTATACAACTATGCAGGTTCATGCAATCATTAAATGACCTGCAGGCTTCTTGCACTTTTGCTTTGAAACTAAATCCAATTAAATGAATGTACCCAGTTTGAAGAACATGAATTTGACATATTCTGTGGTAATAAAACATATTCTAGGAATTACTATTAGTATGAGTTCTGCTATTGGTGAGTGAGGCATATTCAGCAATTGGATCACAGGTATGCTTCTGAAATCTTGAAAATGAAGTAGTTGAAGGTAAAGGAAATTAAATTTTCCAGAAAGGGACCTGTTTCTGACTGTCACAATCTAAAATGCAGTCCTCATTGATGAATGAAGCTGAAGCGAAATCCTCTCTCAATAGTAACATTAACAACAATAATGAACAACCAGTAGTACTTATTCTTGACTGGCACAATGAGTCCAAGCTCAGTGATGTTGAAATTAATGAAGATAATTAGATATGAAGTTTTGTTACTTGGCAATTCTGCGGATAAGGATTGTAAAGAGAGGCTACAAGTAAGTGAGCATTTTTCTCCAAAGTGTAATACAAAGGAATTTTAAAAGTATGCATTATAATTGGCTGTGCTTACAACTGCGAAGGTGGCATTCATTTGCTAAAATGAAAGCTGCTCTTTGTTGTAAACTGTGAGCAGTGGCTTCCACTCAGCTGACAAATAGTGGGACCAGGAACTGATAGAACGGGTCAAGAAGCATGACATCACAATTGATCATGTTTTAAATATATACTTTTAGTTATTTCTCCTTGGAAGCAGACTTGTTCCAGACTTCTTCCATTTCTAATCTTTAGGCAGCCAACACAAAAGAAACAACAAGGCTTGAATGGTCTTCGACATCTTCTCCTCATTTCTATGGGTGATGCCTTCTTCGGATGCAATGGGAATCCTCTATGTGTGGAATTATGAAAATAGTTCACAATTGTATTGGCTCATGATGCAGTGAACTACCAATTGTTTTTCATAGATAGAAAACACCCACAAATTATAGGCCTGTTTCACACACTACCACAAGTGGGTTTTTAGGTGAGAGGGAACATGAAATTGAGGAAACGAATTTCATCTGGGTTCCCTCCCACACCAACCAACCTTGCTGTGATTTTACCCTGGGGCATTCAAGGCCTCAGACAGGCCATCCACCCTTACCCCAATTGAGGACCTTAAGTCCTCTTGACCACTTAAGAACTGCCTCTCATCCATGCTCAATATTTAGGTCAGCAGGAGGATTTACTGGTGTGAAGAAAACCTAAAACTGATTGGGCTTAGGCCTTGGGTGAGAAGGAGGTAGGGTGCCCCTGTTAGAAGCCCCTTACTTAATGTCCAATGGCCATTGGACCTCCCTCCCTATCCCCCTTGACCCAGCCCACCGGCCTCTCCTCCAACACCCTGATTGCCCACTTTGCACCTCTCCCCCCAGGCCTTCCCTCCCTTCCCTGGCATTGGAGTCCTTAAAATTAGCCTCCCGTCCTCCGGCCCCGGGTCTCAGGCTCAGACATATTCCTAAAGTCCTTCTTTTGTCCACTGCAACAATTGAGAATTATCCAATTCTCCTTTGAAAGCCATACTTAAAATCTGCCTCCACCACACTCTCAGGCAGTGCATTCCAGGTCCTAACCATTCGCTGCACAAAAAGTGTTAAACATATTTATGCAAAGATTATTTGAAGATGAAAGGGGGATTGTTTAACTGCTAAAAAAGGATGGGTTTGTGACAGGTATGTCGGTGAAAGTATTAAAAATATGAAACCCAACAACAACCTGCTTCCACAGCAGGAAAGTGGACTTAGACCACAAGCACTGAATTTCAGAGTAGGCTAGAGGCGCCAATTGGACTACTCCTGCTCCTATTTCTTATGTTCTAACGTACTAATGTAGAACTAATCTGGCCAAGTAGAAAGCAGTTAGGGAGGTGATTGAATGCACAGCCAAAGAGATTTTTTAAAAGGTCAAATGGGATCACAGAGATTTTGAAATAAATTCTAGACTACAGGTGTGTGGTGGGTCATGGCTCTGCCACTAATGGGGAAAAAAGAGGAGGGATAGGCAGAAAATTGGAGATAGTTTGATGAAATGTGCAAACTTGGACTTGGAGGTTCGAGAAGATTACAGGAGCAAAATAGAAATTGTTGTAGATGGAATCAAGGGTTTCACAGGAGGACAGTGAACCCTGACAAAGGCAGGGAGGATGGACGACTAAATTAATAACATTTGAAAAAGAAAAATAATGACATTAGTCTGCAGAATGTGAAAATTTTCTTTCATTATAAACATCAACTCCTTGTTTTGGTAAAGATATCTGATAGGCAAGAGGAAAAATGAGCGACTGGAGAAGACATTGTACACTTGGAATTAGAAACATTATTTTACAAGATCAATTTCCTCTTCTTATTTCTCCTCTACCAAACTGTTGTCTGACTCAGGATCGATATGGTTCCACAAGTATTTGTTTCTCGCTGGTGTCTTACCCACATGACTATGCTTCATGTGTCATCCCAGACATCTTGAAAAGGCTATTCAACTGATGGAGCTTCACAATCAAGCCTGATTATATAACTAAATAATGCCTACATTTCCTGCAGGAGTTGCTGGACATAAACCAGGAAGGTAAAAAGTTTGCAGATTCAATGGATAAATTCTTTAGAGTAAATTTTGAAAAGTTCATGGATTCAGAGACAAAAACCTGTGATTATGTAACATGCATTGGCTGCATGCAGGCTAAGCTAGCATCAAGAGGCCTCACAGCATTTGTTCTTGAATATTAGAATGGTCTCAGTTACCAATTTCAGTAAGCTTTGTATTTTTAAAATAATAAAATTTCCTTAGTGATGGACTATTACAACATCACAGGTTCGCTGCAGATCTCTCACCTTCATAGACTCACAGTAGATCTAGGTCAATGGGGGTAGCCCACTCCATACATTGGTTCATCACCTCTTACCTTGAAGAGACAAGGTTAGGTTTTTAACAAAGAAATGACTCCAGCAGCTCAACAGGGCTACTTATCATATGGCAGACCACCAGGGGGTGGCAAGGTGGCACAGTGGTTAGCACTGTTGCCTCACAGCGTCAGGGACCCGGGGTTCGATTCTTAGCTTGGGGAGTTTGTGTAGAGTTTGCACGTTCTCTTAGTGTCTGCGTGGGTTTTCTCCAGGTGCTCCAGTTTCCTCCCACATCTGAAAGATGTGCTGGTTAGGTGCATTCAGAGTGTGATGACTAGGGGAATTTCACAGTAACTTCACTGCAGTGTTAATGTAAGCCTTACTTGTGACTAATAAATAAACTTTTTACTTTAAGGTTCATGCCTAGCAAGTAGACATTGTTGCAGCTGTACCTCAGTATTTTGTATTAATTCACAAAGTAAACATCAAATGCCAGTAGCTACCTCTCACAACAAACTTTACTTCAGCATGCATTAATGAACAATACAGAATTTTCCCATTGGCACCACAACACAATATCTCAATCGTTCTGTGATCTTAGCTAACAGCAGGTCTTGAGATAAATGCTTAGCATATGCATATGACATTTCCACATCTGCTAACCACATGCCCCTTTGTTTTATCTTCTGCGTGAAGAGTAAAAAAAATTCTTAAGCTATCCTCTTATTCTGCCATCTGTATTAGTGTGCATGTGGGGCCAGGCAATTGTTTGTGATTTATGAATGATGGAAGCAAATGACTTTGTTTCTTTTATTTCAGAAAATAGTTTCAATAAACTTACCTTGTTCATTGTTTAACTCAAGAAATCCTGTTTAACTAATTCTTTACCATCTGAAAGTGTATATAGTGGGATTCCTGCAGCATTGGAAAATCATGTTTTCTCTAAATTCGCAAAAATGCCCTGTTGCTTTCAAACCTTGAGAAGGAGAACAGCAGAGTCTTTTCACTCCTTATCACACTGTTGCAACACTATCATCACAGGAAGTGATGCAATATCACATGATTTGGTTTCTCATACAGCCTCATGGGAGATGTAGCCAGAGCAGTAAGGTGTGTTGTAATAAAATTCCTGTTTCATTTACCTCTACAAGAGTCATTTATATTAGTTCAACAGTACCAAGAATACTGTAAGTGAGTAGTACATTTAATATAGTCATGGAGAATTCTCTACCATTGTATGAAAGCTTTAGATTGAAAGTCCCAACCAAGCAGAAGCTTGGCCAAAATGGTATCAGAGATTTGCCTGCTGTTGCACCACATCTTACTTTGCTGCAAAGGTGAGCTGTAAGCAGGTCAGTGCACTGTTATATGTGATGGTATGGATCTTATCTTCATTCTGTAAGGTTATGTTTGAGAAAAATGCCACAATGAAATAATCAAAAAACTTGATACATACCTCAATCTAGTTTTATGCCTTGTGTAGACATGTCCTATTCATAACTTCAAACATGGACTGTGTTCACATGGACGCTTCTGAAACTGTGTTTTCTTTTAAATAGACACTGAAAAGGTGGCTTCTAAGGATTAGGTTACTGTTACAAATTCAACACCGACTACCCCAAGCTTTCAGGATGTTCCTCATTGAATCAACCTTCCTCCTCTGCCCTGGAAGAACATACCAAGAAAGAAGTCCTCTGTGGAATTTATGCTGGCCAATGTTCATGGTTTATTCCAAACACCAAAATCAGTGGAGTTCCCGACTTGTCTCCAAGTTTGAACAAAAGGAGATCTGTAGAAAACAGTTAACTACAAGTAGGTATGAATGTAGCAATGACTTTTAGTTAACCATTTTGGGTGGACAATAGCAGTTCATTATGTAACCAGAACCTGCTTCTAACACCAAAATCCTTTTGTGTCCCAAGAACTAAAGCAAAACAACCAATCTGCACAGAATACCACTGCAGAATATTGGCTGCAGACCAAGAGAGTCAGACTTGAATTCAGATTTTGCCATCTGCTGCGGTGGGATTTGAACATGGGTCCCTAGAGCCTCATTACCCTGAGTCTTTGGATTACTAGTCCAATGACAATACAACTACACCACCACCACCCAGTTTTCCTGAACGGCCACAAATGCACTGGCAGTGAAATTTGCTGTCTTTGTTACAAGTGTAAAATAACTTTAAGAAACTGTGTGAGTCTCAACTGCAAGCTGAAATGGAGGTGTACTTTACAATCTCTACTGGTTAAACTGTGAGTCAACTTTAAGTTGTGCTTAGAATTTTTTTTTCACGCAAAATTCTGACCTATTCTTCAAAAATGTGACTAAACACATTGACAAAGGGAAAGCGGTAGATATGGTTTATATGGATTTTAGCAAGATGTTCGATAAGGTCCCCCATGCAAGGCTTCTAGAAAAAGTGAGGGCATGGGATCCAAGGGGCTGCTGCCCTGTGGATCCAGAACTGGCTTGCCCAAAGGAGGCAGAGAGTGGGTATAGATGGGTCTTTTTCTAAATGGAGGTCGGTCACCAGTGGTGTGCCCCAGGGATCTGTTCTGGGACCCTTGCTTTTCATTTTCATAAATGACCTGGATGAGGAAGTGGAGGGATGTGTTGGTAAGATTGCTGACGAAGGTTGGTGGGGTTGTGGATAGTCTGGAGGGATGTCAGAAGTTACAAAGGGACATAGATAGGATGCAAGGCTGGGCGGAGAAGTGGCAGATGGACTTCAACCCAGATAAATGCGTAGTGGTCCATTTTGGAAGGTCAAATGGGATGAAGGAGTACCATATTAAGGGAAAGACTCTTAGTACTGTCGACGATCAGAAGGACCTTGGGGTCCGGGTCCATAGGACTCTGAAATCGGCCCCGCAGGTGGAGGAGGTGGTTAAGAAGGCGTATGGTGCGCTGGCCTTTATCAATCGATGGATTGAGTTTAGGAATCTGGGGATAATGATGCAGCTATATAAGACCCTCGCCAGACTCCACTTGGAGTACTGTGCTCGGTTCTGGTCGCCTCATTACAGGAAGGATGTGGAAAAGATTGAAAGGGTGCAGAGGAGATTTACAAGGATGTTGCCTGGATTGAGTGGCATGCCTTATGAGGATAGGCTGAGGCTGGAGAGATGTAGGATGAGAGGAGACTTAATAGAGGTATATAAGATGTTGAGAGGCATAGATCGGGTGGACTCTGAGGCTTTTTCCCAGGGTGGAAATGGCTGCTCCGAGAGGACACGGGTTTAAGGTGCTGGGGGGTAGGTACAGGGGAAATGTTAGGGGGAAGCTTTTCACACAGAGGGTGGTGGGCGAGTGGAATCGGCTGCCGTCAGTGGTGGTGGAGGCAAACTCAATAGGGTCTTTTAAGGGACTCCTGGATGAGTACATGGGACTTAATAGGATGGAGGGTTATAGGTCGGCCTAAAAGGTAGGGTTATGTTCAGCACAACTTGTGGGGCCGAAGGGCCTGTTTTGTGCTGTAGTTTTTCTATGTTTCTTTCTTTGTTTCTATCCAAACTGAGCCAAATATTTATTTCAAAAATGCAGAAAAATGTCAGATTGTCATTTTGAAGAAACATACACCTACACTCTGCCAATTGAATTATATCGTGGCAAGTGAATTTCCTTGGGGCATATCCTGCTCTATCATCACAGCTTTGGCAGAAACACCATTTAAAAAGAAAGACTGACATTGATTTGGCACACTCCATGACCTCGGGATTTCCCAAAGTGCTTTGATATACTTTGAAAGTTCAGTCGTTGTTGTGATGTAATTAATGTTATCCACATAAACAAGGGTTTTACTGAATTTCTGTCACAGTAATAGCAGCAGCTTCAAAGAAATTCATCCTCGTATATTACTGTCTTCATAATGAAGCACCTCTCCTGTCCTTATAGCACAGCACATCTCCTGTGCTTGTAATGAATGGCATTGCTGGTTCTTATATCACAGCACATTGCCTGTCATTAGAAGACAAGACATCTCCAATCCTTCTAACGCAGCACAGGCATGTCATTTTAACTGGTGCTGGGTAAGCCTTCAGAAACAATAATCGGGGGAAATACCAAAAGGCACTTGGAGAGGTTTGAGTTAATTAGTAAGAGCCAACACATTTGTGAAATGCAGATCACATTTGACGATGCTATTTGCCTTTTTTTGATAAAGAAACAGAAAACCGAGGGGAATGTGGTGGATGTTGTCTACATGGATCTTAAGCACTTGAGAATGTCGAATAAAAAGCTGGCTAACAAAATTGAGGCTCACAGGAGCATCTCTGTCAGCTAGGGTAAAAAGTTGCCTTAAAAAATGAAAATAATGTGTTATATGCTTATGTGTTATAATGCTTATTTTTCAAATTAGCAGACAGTTAAAAAGTGGTGCTCCCCAAGGGTCAGCACTAGGATCACTTTTTTTTTGACATATATATACATGACATGGATATTGGAATACTGAATAAGATTTCAAGGCTTGTGTATTATACCAAACTTCGAAGAGTGACAAACAGTGAGGTGGCACAGTGGTTAGCACCACTGCTTCACAGCACCAGGGACCTGGGTTCAATTCCATACTTCAGTGATTGTATGGAGTTTGTAGGTTCTCCCTGTGTCTGCATGGGTTTCCTCTGAGTGTTCCGGGTTCCACCTCAGTCAATAGATGTGCAGGTTAGGTGGATTTGCCATGCTAAATTGCCCCTTAATGTTCAAAGATGTGTTGGTTAGGTGGACCAGCCATGGTAAATTCATGGAACTATGGGGATAGCATGGAGGGGAGGGCCCGGGTGGAATGCTCTTTCGAAGAGTCAGTGCAGACACAATGGGCTGGATGGCCTATTTTCTTATTTCTGCACAGCAGGGATTCTATGGTTCCAAGATATGATTATGTTCCACTGCACTGGTCATGAACAGGTCAACAGAATGGACAGACAAGTGGATAGAATTTAATACAAAGAAGTTTGAAGGAATATAATTTGGCAGAGAGGATAAAGAGAGGCTATATATGACATCATTCTGAAGAGTGCAAGCACAGAAGTGAATAGTTAACAAAGCACATGGGACCTTGGGCTTCATAAATAATGGTATTGAGCACAAAAGCAGAGGAAGAAGTTATGCTGGACTTTTATAAAACTCTGATTAGGGCACAACTTGAGTAGTACTGGTCACCACACTTTAGGCAGGATGTGAATATCCTTGAGAGGATGCAGAGGAGATTTACCAGAATGTGTCTTGGAGTGAGGGACTTTAGTTACAAGGTTAGGTTGGAAAAGTTGTTCTCCTTGGAGCAAAAGAGATTGAGGGGACACTTAATAGAGGTGATCATCTTATAAAATCCAGACAGGACTTGACGGAGTGCATGCCGAGAGGATGTTTCCCCTTGTGGGAGAGACTAGAACTAGGCGACACAGTTTAAAAACAAGGGCTGTCCCATTTAAGGTGGAGATGAGGAAACAACCTTTCTTTCAGATGGGCATTTGTGGAACGTTCTTTCCCAGAGAGCAATAGAGGCAGGGTCATTGAATATTTTTAAGACGGGGATAAATAGATTCTTGACTAACAAGGGAAGTAATTGTGAGAGGGTAGGCAGGAAAGTAGAGCTGAGGCCACAAGCAAATAAACCATGCTCTTATCAAATGGCAAAGCAGTCTCGAGGGGCTGAATGAACTCCTAATTTATACATTCATATGTACAAGATAATGACAAGTTTTTATAAGATAGACAAATAGCAAAGTTGTTCACATTAGCTGGTGGAATAAGGATTGTGAGAAACAGATTTATGGTATTGGGCAAGAGTTACAGATGGGATGTGAGGAAGAATGTTTTTATGCATCGAGTGATATAACCTGGAACTTGCAACTACAAGAGTGGTGGAAGCAATGATGATCAATGATTTCTGAAGGAAATTGAATGGGCACTTGAGAGAAATACACTTGCGGGACTATGGGGATAGGATAAGGAAGTGGGACTGACTGGATTGGTCTACAGAGAGCTAGCATGAACTCAATGGGCTGAATGACCACCTCCTGCGCCATGGAGCCCTGTGTAGTTTCAGGTATATTGGCAGACAAGAAAGGAGGTCACCTGACCTTTTGATTCCATCTTATTTCAAGGCAGATTGTCCATTCTCTACATTGTTTTTGAAAAAGTGCTTTTTCCATAAATCCATGGCTAAAATAACTACGAGTGTGAAAGTTATAATGACTCTGTTTTTTTCTTGTCCTTAGCATACAGCACATTTCCTTATAACACGGCTCATCCCTTGTTCTTTACAATGCAGCACGTCTATGCTTTATGATATGGCATATTTCCTTTCCTCTTACCATGGCACAACTCCTTTTAAGGCAGCACACCACCTACCTTTATAATACAACAGATCTTCTGTCCTTTAGTACAGTATATCATCTGTCTTTATAATGCAGCACATTTCCCTCCCTTGATTTATCTCTGTAAACAACAGCATGGGAAATCTACAATTATATTCAAAAAAGACTGAAAGAACAATTCATTTACTCGTTTCCCTGAGCAAGATCACTCTAAATGGTGTAATCCTCCATGCTGTTATGTTCTTAGTGTGTAAACATAATTTAGGGTGAGTTTAGCATCACCAGTTGTAATTTAGATCTCTCCAGTTGCATCCAATCTCACTTGTGGTATTGAGGTAAACTACAATCTTCTGTCCTTAGTGAGTGCACGCAGAGTAATACCATGTGCTTTGTTTTCACTACTCATGAAATGAGCCTGACAGGATGTGTATTAACTGCAGCTGAGTAAATTGCCATCAAAGCAATTGTTCTGCAGGGATCTAATCTGTGCCTACCTATAAAAGAAGTGGCATTAGTAGGAAACTAATGCTTCAATTCATGGAGGAGTTCGACAATGGAGAATAAAGGCAGATAAAAATTCCTGTTTCAAATAATGTTAAATAAAAATCATTGGGTTAATGATTTGATTCAAGCTGTAACTTCCTTGGAGTGGCCATCATTGATGGGGGGTTTGGACATGGTGGGGAGGTTCAGACATAAAGGGGGCATTTGGAAATCAGCGGGGGAGGGGGGTGGGGGCGGTGTCTTGGACATCGGTGGGGGTTGATGGGCAGGAGAAGTCTTTTGGACAATTTGAACATTGACAAAGGGTTCAGACATTGCCGGGGTGGAGGAGGTTGGATATCGGTGGGATGGGGGGGTGATTGTTTGGACATGGGCAGGGGGGGTTTTGGACATGGGCAAGGGCGTTTTGACATCGGTGGGGTGGGGGCTGATTTGGACATGGGGGTGGAGTTTGGACATTGTGAGGTGGTTCAGACAGCAGGTTTGGACAAGGGTGGGGGTTTCAGATATCAGGAGGATGAGGTTCATGCATCAGCATGGACATTTCAGACATTGGCAGTGTGGCGGGGGTGGGGGGGGGGGCGGTGGCTAGGACATTGGCAGAGGTGTCGGGTCAGGTCTGGACATGGGTGGAGGGTGTTGGGTCAGCAGTCCGGCAATAATGCAGGGGGCAGATGTTTGGTCCGGACATGAGGGGAGTGTCAGGTCAAGTGGGAGGAGATTGTGTGGTCAGTGGGGGTGAGGAATTCCGTGTGGGTGGGAGGTGGGTGCTTGGTTGGGGGTGGTGAGTGCTCTGGGGGGGAGGTTCAGGTGTGTCGGGGTGTACTGTATGGGGCTCAGTCTTGGAGTTTGAAATAGTTACTCTGAAGTTAGAATTGTTTTATTCTTTCTAACACTTTCAGAGTAACTGTTGGTGTAAAACTCTCAGAACCATCCAAAGTTCACGATTTAATCACTTTGTCAGATGATTCCCAGCCCCGTGCAATTGTCCAGGGGAAGTTAGCCATCTGCACAATTGCTGGGTAAACCCTAACTTGGGGACTTCTGAGAGATATTTCCAAGCGCTTCATTGGGGTATCCCCAAATCTGATGCTGGGGAGCTGGGAAATTATGGCCCGATATCCCAGAACCTGATTCTGTGCTATAAATACTATTTGGCCCAATATCATGTTCTACTAAATTATATAATGTATAGGAGGGCGTGGAACTGCTGGTCAGTGATAGGTGGGAGCTAGACGAGATTGTAACAAAAGTGTAGCGCACGAGCCAAAGAAAATGTTAATGGCAGTACAAAGGACTTTAGAAGGTGCTGATAGAGCATAAAGGTAAGATATCAGAATGTGTTAATGGGAGACTGAAAGTCAGTGCTCATTGAAAGTCAAACTAAAGACCAAGTGACAGCCCAGCGGGGAAGGAGTGGTTTTGCATTTGGCTATGGATTTTATAAAAGGGTCAAGATGGAGGAGAACGGTCACAGTCTAAAGGTATAGTAAGAACCATGAAAGGGTCTCCCTTGTCCTCACTTTCCACCACGAAGGAAATATATGAATAAAAGTTATAATTCATATGTATTTTGGCTATTATACTTTAGAATTGAGAAAGTGGGAACATATTCATATATAACCATTTTACCCAGAAGCCTTAAAGCAGATACGTGGGCAGCACGAGCTGACAACTTTGGTTTCAACAAGTGTTAAACTGATATCGGCTGTACCATGAATAAAGTAACACCAAACATCAAATTCTCTTCATACTCAGGGAAGATAAGAAAAAAGCGCAAGTCATTTTCAAAGGAACTTTAAAAGCCTTTATGCTAATCTTGTCTCTTATATGTACAGAAGGCATTTTTAGAACTTGCATCAGCAAGTTAGAAAAACAGACAAATAATTTATTCCTTTTATTAAGAGTTTGAAATCATTTCTATAAAATTTGAAAACAATTGGAGGTAAACAGGAAAGATATTAAGGACATATTTAAGAACATGATGACCCATTATAGGCTTATAGCTGCATAATAAAACTATTGTAACAATTAAATCATAGTGAATAGTAAGGATACACCTAAGGAGGAGTCAGAGGCATCTTCCATTGCTGCTTGAGAATGGCATAATCTGGTTTAGAAATATATAACTATCAGTTTCCTTTCACAGAATCAGAGATATTGTAGAAGGATAATGGGAGCAACCCTCAATATTTCTCCAGTTGTCAGGGAGTGCAATATCGTAAAGCTGACAGCGTTTCTATCCAACTGCCCCGACAACTGATCTACTTGGTGAATCAAGTGAAACGTTACTTTGAATACTGATGGGTATTCTTAAATTGAAATTAGCTGTGGCATTATATTTTTAAATTTCTTTTGGTTTCTATATTAGAACTAAGACAATGGACAGTATTTACCCTGTAATCCACTGCGGGGGGTGGGGGAGGGGGCAGCCCGGCATTGGCTGGCGGAAAGATCTTCTGGTCCCACTGTTGTCAATGGGGTTTCCTATTGAATTCACCCCCTTTGCCGCCATGCAACCCATGGCAGGGGGTCATGAGTGAGACCCTAAGATCCCACAGGTGTGAACAGCTGGAAAGTTTCAGCCTATGATTTTTATCTTTTATAATCATTAACGTTGCGATGTACTTATCCACTTTAATGTATATTGCGTGTTAAGTAGTTCTGTAATAAACTTGTAAATAAATTGGTAAAGCATAATGTCTCTTGTAATCTTTTGCGTGCAGTATAAGAATCCACGTCACTTGTATTTTCTGAAAGTGGGAAAATACAATTTTTGAAGGGAGAGCACCTGAACCCTCCTATTATCGGGGTAGTTATACCATGGCCAACAAATTATTTAACAGCCTATTTGGGGGAAAAAAAGTCACTTTCCTTGTGAGATATGGTTCGCTTTCTCAGACCCAAAATAAGTGTTGTTTGATTTGATTTATTATTGTCACGTATTAACATACAGTGAAACGTATTGTTTCTTGTGCGCCAAACAGACAAAACATACCGTTCATAGAGAAGGAAATGAGAGAGTGCAGAATGTAGTGTTACAGTCATAGCTAGGGTGTAGAGAACCTTTGCATCAACTTAATGCAAAGTAAGTCCATTCAAAAGTCTGACAGCAGCAGGGAAGAAGCTGTTCTCGAGTCGGTTGGTACGTGACCTCAGACTTTTGTATCCTTTTCCCGAAGGAAGAAGGTAGAAGGGAGAATGTCCGGGGTGCGTGGGGTCCTTAATTATGCTGGCTGCTTTTCCGAGGCAGCGGGAAGTGTAGACAGAGTCAATGGATGGGAGGCATGATGGATTGGGCTACATTCACGGCCTTTTGTAGTTCCCTGTGGTCTTGGGCAGAGCAGGAGCCATACCAAGCTGTGATACTACCAGAAAGATTGCTTTCTATGGTGCATCTGTAAAAGTTAATGAGAGTCGTAGCTGACATGCCAACAAAATGATGGATAAATTGAATGGATGTTTGCAGGAGAAACAAATGAATAATGATCTACTAATGGCTTGAAATTAGCTACCACTCACCAAACCGAACAAATGTGTCCCAGAGTACAATATAGAACTTTTTTTTGTCTGATGGAGTCACTGCTTGACAGGCTTGTTATTTATTCCAATGAAAACAGATTAAACAAAACCAATTAATTTGGTTTATAAAGGACATTATGGAATAACTGTTGTTTCTCCAGGAGACTGCCTGGTACTCTCACTTCAAATAATTTCTCTCAGAATTCTGGAAGAAATAGTGTTGAAGAATATTGTAAGTTAGCATCGTTAGGTTTGTTTTTCACTGGTGTTCACAATGTAACATTCTAGATGGACCAGTCAAATACTGTACATGAAAATGCTCGCACTGTGGCAAGAGCTGATTGTTTTAACCTCAGGATACTGAATCCTAGCCTTGCTCAACAATCAATTATGCACTTAATAGGACATTTTGTAAAAAAAGGGCTACCACTAGCATAAATTTATTTGTGTCACACATGTTAGGTTATATCCAGAGATTTTGAATCAGCTATTTTTGGGCCTCCTGTGCAAATGTAGGAATCAATTGTCCAACATTAATTTGCATGCTGACTGCGCGGTGAGTGCTGTCTGACTGAGAGGAGGGCTTTTGGAGTTGGGTGAACACGGAGTTAGGTGAAAAAGGCAGCAGAGGCTACAATCGAGAGTGCTGATTGGCAAGTGAGTGTTACTCTTCATTCTCTGAAACTGATCGTTTGGACTAAAAAAAACTTAAAAGTCACATCGCAGGAGGGCTGTGATCTGATTGGCTAACAGGAGCTATGCTAAATTTGAAAACCCATTTAAATTACTGGTTAGAAATTGCGTTGAGACTGAGGTAATAAGGAGATATATAATGTTTAAATAAAAAAAACCTAAAACCCAAATTAAAAACTAATTAAATAAAAGAGAGGGAGGGTCAGGTGATGTGTTGTTCATGCATAATGTAGGAGCTGGTGGACCCCATTGTGGTTCTCAGTGAGCACGTCTGCAGTAAGTGTTGGTTGTTTGAGGAACTCCAGCTCAGAATGGATGAGCTGGATTCTGAGCTGGGACACACCAGGAAGGGGGAGAGATACCTGGACACTGTGTTCCAGGAGGCAGTCACACCTGAAGTCGGAAATTATACCTCTATAGGCTGGTATGAGTCAAAATACAGTCAGGCTTTATTCTCACAAGCTTATGGGAGAACATGACCCCTTGAAAGCGGAAGCCAAAGTTCTCTCTGAACACAAGAAGCGTGGATATTTATACATCAGGGTTCCCAATACAAGCCATAAAGCAAAGTCCAGTTAGCAGTCCTTGATCGTAAATTATAGTTCCTTTAACAGCTTCTGATAGTCTCTGGATCATGGTTAGAGACCATCTGGTATCCTTGGTCATAAAGCACAATTCTCCTGGTCGTTGCAGTCAAGGTGTCCCCTCTGGTCCCCTGTTCTTCCCGCAGTTTTTCCTTTGAGGTGACTGAGTATGAGTGTAGTTGTCCCAGTGGGAGTCCTCCTTCAAACGGCCATTCTCGCACTCTACCATTTGCTTCCTTTGTTTAAATCATACACAAGCCTACGAGAAAGAAAGACTTACCCCCCTAACATCTACACTTAACTGTCTGTTTTATCAGAATGATACAAACAAGCGAGGGAACCATGAACAAATGGCTTATACTAAAAGTAAAAGATGAAAGACATGAACAAATGGCTTATGCTACTACCAGGAGCAATATAAACAAAGGGGTGACTAGCCACAAGTAAACAATATGTTTATGATACATTCCAGATACAAAGTTCAACCTTTTAGGCACAAAATACATTGAGTACAAAAAAAAAATTAACCCTTTCCCTTCTTCAATCCCCCCTTTTGGTCAGAGGCCAAGTGCAAACATGGCCCCATGACCAATTTAGAGCCAAATGTTACCAATACATATGGGCCTACCTCCTTCATCAGGAAGTCTGCCCTTTCTGCCTGTACACTTGCACTCGGCATAATTCGGGCTGTTACCGTTTTACATCAAGCGTTCAATAATGCCATACAAATACAACATGCGATAACAATGACAATTAATACAATTAACTCGTGCATCAGGTATGATCCCCACGACCCAAACCATTGCCCCAGCCATCCTGGAGGGTTATAATTATGATATTGGCTCCCTTCACCTTGTATTGTCATCGCCACTCGTTTGATATGATCTGCCAAACGAGTTATATTTTCTGAAACATCTGGGATATATGTGCAGCATTCAGATCCAATTACAGCGCACGCTCCTCCCTGAGAAGCCAACACATAATCGAGTGCCAATCGGTTCTGTAAAGCAACAGTCCGGATAGCTACAACCTCGGCTGATACTTCAGAGAAGGCTGTGCTCACCTCCTCAAACCCGTCTCTAGTTTCATTTGCAATTCTCTCCAAGGTCGAGGCCATATGTATAAGTTCCTGAGCTGCTTTTGCTGTCCCATAAAGTGGGAAAGCTATCATAAAGAACCATTCTGTCTCAGTAATGGTGAATATAGGGTACCACATATGCTAATTAACACGATCCTACCCAATCCCAAGGAAGCCATGGGTCGGCATTGTCTCCACAGATACAACAGGTACCATTTTATGCAGTCATGCTGCTCATATAAGTAGAGGAGCGGCTGACCAGGACATCAGCAGTGGGGCAATGGATTGTAATCTGTTGCGCCAAAGCCCAGGCACCACTGCTGACATTAATCTGCTGGGTACAGTAGCTACGGCCAATAAGTATGGTTCCGTTTCTTACCAAGCAGATAGATCCCCCCTTGTTAGTTTTTCACAACATGCCTGATGGGGTTTTTTTAAAATGTCACTTCCTTGTCCCATTCTGGGTTTCATTCTGATTCAAAACCCACTCCACCATTTCCGCAGTTGACAAAGGGATAGAGAATAAAGGACTCCCCCCCCCGCCCCCCCCCCCTTTCCTCCGTGCGTGGGAATATGTAAGCAGACCCAGCACTTGCTCAAAATTTTGACTGCAATACATACAAGTGAGACATATACATGAAAGTGTTCATGTGATAGGGTCGGATGTTAGAGGATTGGTACAACGATTGCTTGGATCGACCAAATCTCGTGTTGATGTACATATCCTCCCGAGCCCTCTGCTGTTGCTGGGTACAGATCCATCCCGGTCCCTCAGCTAAACACCAAAAATTCCAGTTACACCACATTACATGCATGGGAGACCCCAATCACCTCGCCCCTCCAACAGAGTTAGCAACATGGCATGGTTAAGGAATCCCAAGCAGCGGTCCCTACGGGTTACCTCCCAGGGACTTATTCCATGTGTCGGAAGGTTACAATAGACAGAGCCATCGTTACAGAGATGCTTGCGATGCTCTATCCTCAAGTCTACACAATTCCATCTGTACTTCCCCTCCGTAACTAGCAGGGCAAAGGTTGTGAGAAGCAGCAAGAAAATCATCCTATCACTTAACTAATAACCCGCGCGACCATTATACAATGGTCCAAAGGCTATACCGCCCGCGCGCCATTGCCCGCGAACCCGTTCAGCTTGCTTGGAGGTCAACTGTCTCACATATCTGTGAATTAAGCACACTACACAATTTTAACTTTATAGGGGCTCTCCCATTTAGGGGCGAACCCAGGTTTATCAAGTAATGCTTTTACTTGGACGCAACTTCCCGCCCGTCAGGGAGCATTTCAAGCTCTCTCTCTCTCTCTCTCTGTGTCTCTTTGTTCCGGATTGTCTTTTACCAATTTGTGCATCCCTTTTAGTTGGGTGCTTCGTTCGAACACATATCTCCTGAATTCATCTTTTAGTGAACCTACATCATCACCTATTCTGTCATTAATTCATAAGCGGTTAATCCGGTTGTCCGGTTTGTGGTAATTCTTAATCTCATCAGTATAGTGGGCAATATCTCTGTCCACAATTTCCCCGATGTCTGTATGGCTTTAGCTAGTACATTATACAATTAACTACACACCCCCCTTCCATAGAAAGCTTAGTGTGAATTAAATAACACTTTACACTGGTTTTTGGCTGCAGTTGGACATCCATTCATTTGTATATAATCTCATCAAAAAACATCGCATTCCCATTAAAATCACATACCATACAGCTCCAATCTTTATATAATGTACCCCGACATTATCTCTAGTTTAATCATTTGTATGGCGAGGAAAACAGGAAGCTCCTACAGAATTATGTTTTATCAATACATAACATATAATATATAACTATATTATACAAAATTGGTGAAGGCTTTTCAGAATTTGATTTTATTTCCGGGTCTATATAGCAGTGCTATACTGTATAATAAAAATAATCAAGCGGCAATTGTATCATACTTTACACACCATAACTGTGATATCCAAACCCCTTTAATCCAATCCGTTTCCAATTTAAACCAAGCTCCAGATCAAACACCCCCGCACTCGAGGAAAACAACAGGCGCCAAATCAAAACCAGTGTAGGTACAATACACACTAGTTAATAAATCAGAAACCTTTTGGTTTGATTTTAACTGGCTAGATTTTAAGCTTGACAGTGCTCAATATTTGGCAAACTTTGAACAATAGATAGCACATAAAATTCCAACGGCAGTACATAATTTTAACCAGTTACAGAATATTAAACTATCAGACATTTGTAAGGGCAATTTGCATTGGCAACTAAGATTTAATTGATTAATCTCCTCCTGGAACTTGAAATAAGCAGAATTACAATTCATTTCACTTAACTTAATATATTTTAAACTGACTCATAGACAGTACATTTACCTCATTCTTTTGTTCTTGCTTATCTACTTTTCCATAAAATTACTTAATTTCTTCTCCCAATTTCTCAACTAACTCTCTCATAATCTTCACTTTAAGACAAAGGAGAGAGCACATGGTTCCCTCCAAGGTTTAAATCCTTTCTTAACAAAATTCAAACACAGGTTTAATCAAAATTCAAATTGGCTATTTCCAACTTCAATTTATGTACTTTGATTTTGATACTTCAATTTATCTTCTAATTTTATTTAAACTCTGTATCAAACCCACTGTTGTAAAATCACATCAAAACAAACAACTCTGTTAAACACACACAGACACACATGGAAGCTTCCAACACTCATTCAAACTTAACATCTTAAACTGAGATGTAAGTAAAACATTTAAAATAATCCAGAACTTGGATTAAGACAGTCACTTTTATTATTCTTTCTTCCAAACTGTAATTAAAACTCAAAACAGAAGTAAATGCAAGAAATCTTATCACTTTAATCTTTAACAATCTTCACACCTCCCCAGCACTCCTGAGGCTAAACTAAGGTCATTTATTACCCGCAATAAACACTCCACAAGAACAAAGGTTTCAACAATTCCTGCTCTCAATTTAATACAACAACAACCACCTACATTCGACTAGAAACCAGATCACACAAACACACTGAAATACAAAAACTAAGATCTCTCCTATCCACCGCCAGGTATGCCATTAGCCCATTCTACCAACTCATCATAGTTCGGGGTACTGAGAATTCCCATTTTAAGGAGTTTTTGGTGAACACTAAAGAATTCATCCTTAAAAGCCTGGATGAACGCTCGATCCCCTTGACCTGGGTTTCCTTGTCCAGAGCACTCCTGATGTACCTGGAACAACCATCCCCCACATTCAGAAGCTCCTTTTAGCTGTTTCGTTGTGGTCATTCTGCTCCAGTTAGTGGGAGCATTCCCTAATACTCTCAGAATTTCTACCTTAAACTGGGCGAAGGATGTCTGTTGGGCATCTATCTCTGATGTTAGGGCGACTACATGTGTCCACCGTCCCCCTCTATAACCCTGTGCTGGAGGAGTGGCGGGTCCACCTGCTACCTGTCTCCACTTATCCGCTGGACAGGCTGCCCTGACCAGCTGGTGTACGTCTCTCAGGTGTAATAGGTGTCCTACCCAAATTGTGTCTAATTCTTCCCAGAATTTAGTGTTTGCGCTTCTAGGTTGTAATTTACCCAGGGAAACCATTATCTGCTGCCTCTCACCCAGGGTGAATGGTTCATAATTTACTTTTGGCTGTGTATCTGTTCCCCCTCGGGTTACTAGCACTAAGTTGTGTTCTAGGGCATCCCATTCCTCTGGAAGAGTGTTTAGTCCCTGTTGTGTGGACTCATAAGGAGGTAGAGGAATGGTTTCCCCTCTCCATTGCTTTTCTTCTAATACTTGGTTTTGTTTCTCCAGTTCCCTTACTCTGCATTCTAACTCCCTAATCCTTTCTTTATCCTCACTCCACTTTTGAGTAGAGGCAACGACTTGCTCAATTAGTCCAGCTAACTGATGTATTAACAATATTCCTATTTTCTTTGTCATGTTTCTCTTTTCTTTACCCAACCACTTATGCTGTTGGCCCAGAGGGTAGGATAAGTTCCACCCCCCTTTTCTCATCTGTTTAATGAATATGTTCCTCTCAGTCATACACTCATTTATCAGGGATTCCGGAAGTCCCCACTGTCTTTGTGTTTGTGATCCCACCATAATACAGATAAGTTTTATACTCACCACTTGGAGCCTTCTATTTTCCCTTCTCTCTCTCCCACTCCTAGGTCGCTCTTATCAGAGTCCGGTGTTATCTGTCAGGGGTGATCAAATCCCTCCGTACCACCGCTTACACTATTAAGCTTACTTCTACTCCGGTGATCACTCAGACAGTTTCTCTCTCACACAGTTTCTTTCTCACTCACGTCTGAACATCACATCTCAGGCAACTTTTCTCCAGTCTTTACACTCACTTGAGAATCCATAACAGACAAATGCCTCCTTGTCCGCATGTGTTCAGCTCAGATGTCTTTCACTCTCACACACACTCACCACATATGCTCAGCCCACTGTAGTTTGACTCACCCTACTAGGTTCAGAACTCTATTCCAGTACACAGGTTGTGGCCATTCAACCTGGGCCTGCAAACAGAGTCCCACAAACAGATCCGGGGTTTTTCCCGGCTTTCGGCACCAAAATGAAGTCGGAAATTATACCTCTATAGGCTGGTATGAGTCAAAATACAGTCAGGCTTTATTCTCACAAGCTTATGGGAGAACATGACCCCTTGAAAGCGGAAGCCAAAGTTCTCTCTGAACACAAGAAGCGTGGATATTTATACATCAGGGTTCCCAATACAAGCCATAAAGCAAAGTCCAATTAGCAGTCCTTGATCGTAAATTATAGTTCCTTTAACAGCTTCTGATAGTCTCTGGATCATGGTTAGAGACCATCTGGTATCCTTGGTCATAAAGCACAATTCTCCTGGTCGTTGCAGTCAAGGTGTCCCCTCTGGTCCCCTGTTCTTCCCGCAGTTTTTCCTTTGAGGTGACTGAGTATGAGTGTAGTTGTCCCAGTGGGAGTCCTCCTTCAAACGGCCATTCTCGCACTCTACCATTTGCTTCCTTTGTTTAAATCATACACAAGCCTACGAGAAAGAAAGACTTACCCCCCTAACATCTACATTTAACTGTCTGTTTTATCAGAATGATACAAACAAGCGAGGGAACCATGAACAAATGGCTTATACTAAAAGTAAAAGATGAAAGACATGAACAAATGGCTTATGCTACTACCAGGAGCAATATAAACAAAGGGGTGACTAGCCACAAGTAAACGATATGTTTATGATACATTCCAGATACAAAGTTCAACCTTTTAGGCACAAAATACATTGAGTACAAAAAAAAACATTAACCCTTTCCCTTCTTCAACACCCCTGAGATTAAATACTCTGAATTCAGCCAGTGGTCAGGGACAGGAGGGTGTGGCTGCGAGTGTGGGAGGTAGAGGGATCAAGAGGTAGGGTTGCAGGCGCCTCAGTCCCTGAACTTGTCCAACAGTTTTGCGATTCTTGCTCCCTGTGGGGATGGGAATGGGTGCTGCAGAGGGGATGAGCAAACTGACCATGGCAACGTGGTACAGGGAGCCGTTCAAGTGGCGGGAGAAAAAACAAATGTAGTCATAATTGGGGATAGTATAATTCGGAGCATTGACACTGTTCTCTGTGACCAGGATTGAGAATCCCGAAGGTTGTGTTGCCTGCCTTGTGCTCAGGTTTGGGATATCTCATCTGGGCTGCAGAGGAACTTGGAATGGTTTTTTTGGAGCAGCTTGTGACAGAGCCTACTAGGGAACAAGCCCAATTCTAGATTTGGTGATTTATAATGAGGCAGACTTGATTAGGGAACTTAAGGTGAAGGAACCTTGGGGATCAGTGACCACAATATGATAGAATTTACCCTGCAGTTTGAGGGGGAGAAGCTGGAATCAAATGTAACGGTATTTCAATTAAATAAAGGTAACTACAAAGACATGAGGGAGGAGCTAGCCAGAGTAGATTGGGAAGGGAGCCTAGCAGGGAAGACAGTGGAACCGCAATGGCAGGAGTTTTTGGGGGTTATTTGGGAGGCACAACAGAAATTCATCCCAAGGAGGAGGAAACATGCTGAGGGGAGGACGAGGCATCCATGGCTGACGAGGGAAGCCAAGGACAGCATAAAAGCAAAAGAAAAAGCATACAAAGTAGCAAGGATTAGTGGGAAGCCAGAGGATTGGAAAGTCTTTAAAAGTGAGCAGAGGATAACTAAAAAAGCAATAAGGATGGAGAAGATGAAATATGAGTGTAAGCTAGCAATAATATAAAAGAAGATAGGAAGAGTTTTTTTCAATATATAAAATTTAAGAGAGAGGCAAAAATAGACATTGGACCACTGGAAAATGAGGCTGGAGAAGTAATAATAGGAAACAAAGAAATGGCAGAGGAGCTGAATAGTTACTTTGCATCAGTCTTCAGGGTGGAAGACACCAGTGGGATGCCAGAGCTCCAGGAGAATCAGGGGGCACAGTTGAGTGTACATGTCATCACTAAGGAGAAGGCTTGAGGGAAACTGAAAGGTCTGAAGGTGGATAAGTCACCTGGACCGAATGAAATACACCCAAGAAATGACTGAGAAAATTGTGGAGGCTTTGGTGGTAATCTTTCAGGAATCACTGGAGTCAGGGAGAGTCCCAGAGGACTGGAAAGCAGCTAATGTAACACTGCTGTTTAAGAAGGGAGGGAGGCAGGAAATTGTAGGCTGGTTAACCTGACTACAGTCATTGGCAAGATTTTAGAATCCATTATTAAAAATGAGATTGTGGAGTACTTGAAAGTGCATGATAAAATAGGACTGAGTCAGCATGGCTTCGTCAAGGGGAGGTCATGTCTGACAAATCTGTTAGAGTTCTTTGAGGAGGTAACAAGGAAGTTAGATAAAAGAGAACTAGAGAACATGATTTATTTAGATTTCCAAAAGGCCTTAAACAAGGTGCCGCAGAGGAAACTGTTAAATAAGTTAAGAGCCCATGGTGTTAAGGGTAAGATCCTGGCATGGATAGAGGATTGACTGACTGGCAGAAGGCAGAGAGAGGGGATAAAGGGGTCTTTTTCAAGATGGCAGCCGGTGACTAGTGGTGTACCTCAGGAATTGGCGCTAGGATCACAACTTTCACAATATACATTAACGATTTGGAAGAAGGAACTGAAGGCATTATTGCTAAGTTTTCAGATGATGCAAAGATATGTAGAGGGACAGGTAGTATTGAGGAAGCATTAGGGCTGCAGAAAGACTTGGACAGGTTAGGAGACTGGGCAAAGAAGTGGCAGATGGAATATAATGTTGAAAAATGTAAGGTTATGCATTTTGGAAGGAGGAATGGAGGCATAGACTATTTTCTAAATAGGGAAATGCTTAGGAAATCAGAAACACAAAGGACTTGGAAGTCCTTGTTCAAGATTCTCTTAAGGTTAACGTGCAGGTTCAATCGGCAGTTAGGAAGGCAATGCAATGTTAGCATTCATGTCGAGAGGGCTAGAAAACAAAAGCAGGGATGTACTTCTGAGGCTGTATAAGGCTCTGGTCAGACCCCATTTGGAGTATTGTGAATGGTTTTGGGCCCTGTATCTAAGGAAGGATATACTGGCCTTGGAAAGGGTCCAGAGGAGGTTCACAAGAATGATCCCTTGAATGAAGAGCTTGTATGAGGAACGATTGAGGACTCTGGGTCTGTATTCATTGGAGTTTAGAAGGATGAGGGGTATCTTATTGAAACTTACGGGATACTGCAAGGCCTGTATCCACGTCAACGTGGAGAGGGTGTTTCCACTAGTAGGAAAAACTAGAACCAGAGGGCACAACCTCAGGCTAAAGCAGCGATCCTTTAAAACAGAGATGAGGAGGAACTTCTTAATCCAGAGAGTGGTGAATCTGTGGAACTCTTTGCTGCAGAAGGCTGTGGAGGCCAGGTCATCGAGTGTCTTTAAGGCAGAGATAGATAGGTCTTGATTAATAAGAGGATCAGGGGTTATGGGGAAAAGGAGGAGAATGGGGATGAGAAAAATATCAGACATGATTGAATGGCAGATCAAACTCGATGGACCGAGTGGCCTAATTCTACTCCTATGTCTTACGGTCTCATGCTCCTCTTACCTTTCTTTTTGCAGCTCATTCAGTTTCCAGTGTATGAAAGTATAAATGCGATAAGACCATTAAGCACATCAAGCCCCTTTAACCTTTTCCTTCATTGTGCATTCTATCCAGTCTGCTCAGTCTGCCTGCAAGATTGTTCTACAATAGTTGATCTCAATTCAGTTGAATTCAATTTTAATTCCTTATCCACATGGAAATTCATTTTGGGTCGCTTGATCATTCATTAAAAAAAATACATATAAATTAATAACAATCATGAAAGAAAGGAAACCTCCCTATCCTAGAGATCTAACTTTAATGAAATATGTATAAAAAGCTATTTGAATGCATTAAAATAATCAGTCAGTGAGTCTCATCCTGAATGCATATCCTCATCCACATATCAAACTCCTGTTAAACATTCTCATTGAGAAGGACACAGGCAAGCTCATAAGAACATAGATTCTTGAAGTAGAAAGGATCGAGAGCTTCAAGTTTTTAGGTATCCAGATCACCAACAACCTGTCCTGGTCCCCCCATGCCGACACTATAGTTAAGAAATCCCACCAATGCCTCTACCTTCTCAGAAGACTAAGGAAATTTGGCGTATCAGCTACGACTCTCACCAACGTTTACAGATGCACCATAGAAAGCATTCTTTCAGGTTGTATCACAGTTTGGTATGGCTCCTGCTCTGCCCAAGACCACACGGAACTACAAAAGGTTGTGAATTGTAGCCCAATCCATCATGCAAACCGGCCTCCCATCCATTGACTCTGTCTACACTTTCTGCTGCCTCAGAAAAGCAGCCAGCATAATTAAGGACCCCACGCACCCTGGACATTCTCTGTTCCATCTTCTTCCATCAGGAAAAAGATACAAAAGTCTGAGGTCACGTACCAACCGACTCAAGAACAACTTCTTCCCTGCTGCCATCAGACTTTTGAATGGACTTGCCTCACATTAAGTTGATCTTTTTCTACACCCTAGCTATGACTGTAACACTACATTCTGCACTCTCCTTTCCTTCTCTTTGAACAGTATGCTTTTTCTGTATAGCACGCAAGAAACAATAATTTTGACTGTATGCTAATACATGTGACAATCAAATCAAAGTCTTCGAATACCTTTCATCATGTAACTGTAAACATGTCTAATTTAACAAAACTTTGTTTAATGTGCACATTTCTGTTATCCTTCTATATTACAGAAGAGCAGGAGTGACATAAAGTTTAAAGTTTATTTATTAGTCACAAGTAAGGCTTACATTAACACTGCAATTAAGTTACTGTGAAATTCCCCTAGTCGCCACACTCCGGCGCCTGTTCAGGTTAATGCACCTAACATGAACTAAGAATAACGAAAGTGTTTTCACAATCTGCAGTCTGTCCAAAGGATTCTAGTCAATCTTCTCTGTTGATCATGGTGCTACCTGTTTCCATTTTTTTGCTACTTTTGTTGACCAGATTCTTTATTGAGACTATTAGTGTTGCTCAGGTGTTATTATAAAAATACAAGATTTCATTGGTTCGTCAACATTTTGGATCAATGTAAATTCTGTAAGCTTTCTGTCAGGTTTAATCCTTGCTTCATTCTCATTGGTATGTTTTGCACATACTATTTTGCTCAACTTGGCTTTTTCAGGGTCAAAATACTGATACTTGGTAAGTGAACATGCTTCACTTGTGCAGCAATTGTAATTATTTTACCTGGCTCCAACATAAAATATATCACGCCTGGTTAAGACCTAAATTTTGAACTTTGTCAACTCGTATTCAATGACACATCCTTCAATGTAGAATACAAAGTTTAGTTATTCAAAGATTCAAGGTAAACTCTTTGCATAGCCATTATATAATTACTAACAATGGAATAACCCATTACTACAGCAATAACAAAATGGCATAAACAGCAAATGACAGAGCTAAACGATCCCACAAACAATGGATCAGATCTAAGCTCTGCAGCCCTGTCACATCCAGTTGGGAATGGTGGTGGATAGTTAAACAACTCACCGGAGGAGGAGGCTCCACAAATATCCCCATCTTCCATGATGGAGGAGCCCAGCCCATCAGTGCAAAAGATAAGGCTGAAGCAATCGCAGCAATTTTCAGCCAGAAGTGCCAAGTGGAGATCCATCTCGGCCTTTTCCGGTGGTTCCCAGCATCTCCAATGCCAGTCTCCAGCCAATTCGATTCACTCCCTGTGATATCAAGAGGTACTGGACACTGCAAAGGCTATGGATCCTGATAACATTCCAGCAATAGTACTAAAGGCTTGGGCTCCAGACTTGCTGCTCTCCTAGACAAGCTCTTCCAGTATAGTTACAACACTGGCATCTACTCGACAATGTGGAAAATTGCCCAGGTATGTCCTGTAAACAAAAAGCAGAACAAATCCAACCTGGCCAATTCCCACCCAATCAGTCTACTCTCGATAATCAGTAAAGTGATGGAAGGGGTTATCAACAATGCTGCTAAGCAGCACCTGCAGTAACTTGCTCAGTGACACCCAGTTTGGGTTTTGTGAGGGTCACTCCGCTCCTGACCTCATTACAGTCTTGGTTATACATGGACGAAAGAGCTGAATTCCAGAGATGAGGTGAGAGTGACAGCCCTTGAAAACAAGGCTGCATTTTACCAAGTGTGGTATCAAGGAGCCCTAGCAAAACTGGAATCAATGGGTATCAGGGGGCAAACTCTCCACTGGTTGGAGTCATACCTGGTACATAGGAGGATGGTTGTGGAGGGTCTGTCATCTCAGCTCCAGGACATCTCTCCAGGCATCCCTCAAGATAGTGTCCTAGGCCCAACAACCTTCAGCTGTTTCATCAATGACCCTCTCCCTGTCATAAGGTCAGAAGTGGGGATATTTGCTGATTGTGCAATGTTCAGCACCGTTCACGACGACTCAGATACTGAAGCAGTCCATGTTCAAATGCAACAAGATCTGGACAATACCCAAGCTTGGGCTGACAAGTGGCAAGTAACATTCACGCCACACAAATGCCAGGCAATGACCATCACCAGTAAGAACTACTCTAACCACCACCCCTTGACATTCGATGGTGTTACCATCATTGAATCTCCACTGCCAACATCCTTGGGGTTACCATTGACCAAAAACTCAACTGGACTGCCCACATAAACACAGTGGCTACAAGAGCAGGTCAGAGGCTGGGAAAACTGCGGCGAGTAACTCACCTCCTGACTCCCCAAAGCCTGTCCACCATTTACAAGGCACGAGTCAGGAGTGTGATGGCATACTCCCCACTTGCCTGGATGGATATAGCTCCAACAACACTCAATAAGCTTGACACCATCCAGGACAAAGCAGCCCAATAGATTAGCACCATATCTACAAACATCCACTCCCTCCACCACCGACGCTCAGTAGCAGCAGTCTGTACTATCTACAAGATGCACTGCAGCAATTCACCAAAGATCCTTAGACAGAACCTTCCAAACCCATGAACATTTCCATATAGAGGGAAAAGGGCAGCAGTTACATGGGAACATCACCGCCTGCAAGTTCCCCTCCAAGCCTCTCACCGTCCTGACTGCATAGATCATAGAAGGTAGATCATAGAATCCTTACAGTGCAGAAGGAGGCCATTTGGCCCATCGAGTCTGCACCGACCACAATCCCACTCAGGCCCTATTCCCGTAACCCCACATATTTACCCTGCTAATCCTCTGACACTAGGGTCAATTTAGCATGGTCAATCAACCTAACCCGCACATCTTTGGACTGTGGGAGGAAACCGGAGCACCTGGAGGAAACCCATACAGACAAAGAACAATACAGCACAGGAACAGGCCCTTCGGCCCTCCAAGCCCGCGTCGCTCCCTGGTCCAAACTAGACCATTCTTTTGTATCCCTCCATTTCCACTCCGTTCATGTGGCTATCAAGATAAGTCTTAAACGTTCCCAGTGTGTCCGCCTCCACCACCTTGCCCGGCCGCGCATTCCAGGCCCCCACCACCCTCTGTGTAAAATACGTCCTTCTGATATCCGTGTTAAACCTCCCCCACCCACCCCCCCCTCACCTTGAACCTATGACCCCTCGTGAACGTCACCACCGACCTGGGAAAAAGCTTCCCACCGTTCACCCTATCTATGCCTTTCATAATTTTATACACCTCTATTAGGTCACCCCTCATCCTCCCGTCTTTCCAGTGAGAACAACCCCAGTTTACCCAATCTCTCCTCATAACTAAGCCCTTCCATACCAGGCAACATCCTGGTAAACCTCCTCTGCACTCTCTCTAAAGCCTCCATGTCCTTCTGGTAGTGTGGCGACCAGAACTGGGCATAGTATTCCAAATGCGGCCGAACCAACGTTCTATACAACTGCAACATCAAACCCCAACTTTTATACTCTATGCCCCGTCCTATAAAGACAAGCATGCCATATGGGGAGAATGTGCAAATTCCACACAGTGACTCGAGGCCAGAATTGAACCCAGGTCCCTTGCACTGTGATGCAGCAATGCTAACCACTTGGAAATATATTGCCATTCCTTCATAGTCGCTGGGTCAAATTCCTGGAATTCCCTCCCTAACGACATTGCGGGTCAACCCACAGCATATGGACTGCAGCGATTCAAGAAGGCAGCTCACCACCACCTTCTCAAGGGCAACTAGGGACGGGCAATAAATGCTAGCCAGCCAGCGATGCCCATGTCCCATGAATGAATGAAAAACCTTCTATTTCTAAAGAAAAATGTTGCAGCTTCCAATATTGTTACTGATAAGTTATGAGTTCTTCCTTACCAAATCAACTATTGACCCTATTATTTGTAATTAAGTGAAACCTTTGGAGGTAGTTGAATCTGCTGAATTGCCCCAAAATGAACTTATGCAAAGAGAGATTCCCAAGAGATTTGTGTCTTTTTCTACCCTGTTCTTCCATTTAGACCTTCCAGTTGAACTGGAAGGCCCATCTACCCCAAAATATAAAATTAGCATGCCAATCCATGTTTTATTAAGAAATTATGCATTTAATTTTGATTTTAAAAGTTCTCCACAAAGTATCTACTTTCAGACTAGCTCCAACCAACAGTCCAAAAGTAGGGTAGACAAAGAGAATAGGATCACCAGTGAATATATGTGCTTCTTACATTAACTTTCCGGTTATGGACAACATAATATTCTCCGCTTTCATATCATCCACTTTAAAACCTTCTACGTATGATCACTGTACCACATTAAGTGGGAATCATTCAATGTCAGCACTGGTATATTTCTCAGCTTCAGTTACAAATAAATTCATCTACAGAGCTTCCATTCTTGTATAGCTGTGTGTCTCTTTATATATATCTTCAATTCCTGCATACTACACAAATGTGACAAGCCTAAATATGAAATTACAACAGAGAAAGGTAAAATCCATCAGGCAGCAGCATTTATCTATGTTTATGTACACATTGCTTTAACGACAGAAGCTGTTCAAGCTCCAATAAATTTAACAACAGATTGTATGCCAGTGGGAGTTCGACTTTTACTTGTAAGGAGAGTGCATATGTGTTGCAAGCAGTGGTTTTAATTTGACCACCATAAACAAACCTAAACATTGTTTTTCTCATATTGTTCATCCTTTTTGTGTAAGATCATAGCACGAAATTTAAATCGTATAACAAAGATTACTTGGTTCTTCAGTCACCGGGGATAGATTTTGATTTTGTGCAATAATATAAAACAGACAATAGGAAATCGGCAGTCCCTTTTATACCTCTCCTGATTTTAGTTTTCATTGACTTAAAGCTGACAGAGAACTTCCTTTAATGTGCATATTGGACTCTGATGATATCACAAGGGCCAGGCAACTGATTAGTCTAAGGCCTGGGTGAGGGAGTTAGGGTACTTTACCCAGGCCAACCTGGCGGAGAATACAAACCAGGATCAGATTTTTTTTGTAGGGACACTTGTCCTGCTTCAAGCCCTATAAAGAAACCTTGATGCTCCCTGCTCTGGGCTTTCCTCATTTTTTCTACCCCTATCAAGCCTTTACAACCACTAACCTTGTGTTGTGATATGAAGTGCCTGTATCTTTAAGGAGCCATATCCTAAAATACTTTCATTCATTACTCACCTTGACAGGATGTGATGTCTTTATCCCAGGACTTGTAGGCAGTCTATAAGCAGTAGAGGTGAAGGTTCAATGTACTATATGTAGCCGCCTAGTTAAATCTATCTATAAATAGTCTTACCTTCAAATAAAGAACCCACATTATTATTTAATCAACCCTTGTGTTATTAACATCACAGGGACATAAGATTTGGAAGCAGAATTAGCCCATTCAGCTTATTGGGCCTGCTCTGCCATTCAATAAGATCATGGCTGATCTGATTGTGGTTTCAATTCACATTTCTGTCTGCCCCCATAAACATTGACTTTCTTGTCTATCAAAAATTTATCAAACTCTGCCTTGAATAAATTCAACGATCCAGCTGCAAAGTAACGAAGCCTCCAATGTTAACGGGAAGCAGAATGGAACATCTTATGCCAGCATCGCATGGACCACCAGCAATAGCCTCTGAGCATCATGGTTAAATTGGCTACACTTCCCTGTTTCTGCTCTTGGATGAAGCCAGCCACTCACTGGGCCACATTCTTGTCTGGAAGACTAATTCCACCATACAAAGCTTATACGTGCAAAATGGTCAGTTGGAAAAATATTGGAAGACTGCTAGCTCTCATGGAAGTGCATCCCAACAAAGAAAATCATGAGGAAGGGAAAAGAAACAAACTATATAGTTACCTCATTTTATATAAATGTTTAAAAGACTTGTAGTTTTATTGGATTATTAGATTGTCATACAGTGTCGGCTTTCAATCTGCTTTTAGAGATTGGCATTTTCAGGTTGTATGCTGTTGAAATTGAATCACTGTTATTGCCTGAATTGGGAATGGTTTTCTGCTGGGATCGATGACCTTTTTTGTGGTGCAGGGGACAGGTATTATAAGAACTAACCTTTGCTCGTTTCCTCAATGTGAGTCATAATATTTAAAGAACACTTTTCTAAAGGTCCACATTTCACCCCTTTCAAAGTAACATTAAAGATCACTCATTTCATAAAAAAACCCTATAAATCAAAATTCCGATGCATTTGAAATCCACAGCCAATGAGTGCATACCTGCAGTGATACTCCTGCTCACAATTTGCAATTAGTTAATGTTCTGTTTAATCACTGGAATTTGCAAATAGCCCATGAATATAGCTGTGGAGTGGAGGAAACAGAACTCACAGGCAATGTTTGCTCATCATTGGATGAGCAAAGGACGGGTTTCACTTAAATCCCAGGGGGACCAGTATTCTGGCGGGAAGGTTTGCTAAGGTTACTGGGGACGATTTAAACTAGAATGGTTGGGGGGCTGGGAATCAAAATGTGACTGGGAGAGAGGAGGTTAGAGTAAAAATAAGAGTGGCTGGTCGGCAGTGTGAGAGGGAGGATAGGCAGGTGAAGGGGAAGGGGAGCTCTCAGACCGAAGGGTTGACGTGTGTTTATTTTAACGCAAGGAGTATAGTGAACAAAATGGATGAGCTTAGAGTGTGGATCACTGCTTGGAAGTGTGATGTGGTGGCCATTACAGAGACTTGGTTATCTCAGGGTCAGGACTGGGTACTTCAAGTGCCGGGTTTCAGATGTTTCAGGAGGGACAGGGAAGGAGGGAAAAGAGGTGGGGGAGTAGCAGTGTTGATCAGGGGTAGTGTCACAGCTGTAGAAAAGATGGATGCCACGGAAGGATTGTCTACGGAATCTCTGTGGGTGGATGTTAGGAACAGAAAGGGGTCGGTAACTTTACTGGGTGTTTTCTATAGGCCGCCCAATAGTAGCAGAGATGTGGAGGAGCAGATTGGGAAGCAGATTCTGGAGAGATGTGATAATAACAGAGTGGTCGTGATGGGAGATTTTAATTTCCCAAATATCGATTGGAATATCCCTAGGGTAAGGGGTTTAGATGGAGAGGAGTTTGTTCGGTGTGTTCAGGAGAGCTTCCTGACACAGTATGTGGATAAGCCTACAAGAGGAGAGGCTGTGCTTGATTTGATATTAGGGAATGAACCTGGGCAGGTGTCAGATCTCTCAGTGGGAGAGCATTTTGGGGATAGTGATCATAACTCTATCTCCTTTACACTAGCATTGGAGAGAGATAGGATCAGACGAACTAGGAAAGTGTTTATCTGGAGTAAGGGCAACTATGATGCTATTAGGCAGGAAATTAGAGGCATAAATTGGAAGGAGGTTTTCTCAGGGAAATGTACGGAAGAAATGTGGCAAATTTTCAAGGAAAATTTGTCTGGAACTCTGCACGCCAATGTTCCGGTGCGACAGGGGAGTTATGGTAGGTTACAGGAACCGTGGTGCATGAAAGCTGTAACAGATTTAGTCAGGAAGAAAAGAAAAGCCTACAAAAGGTTCAGGGAGCTAGGTAATGTTAGAAATCTAGAAGAGTATACGACTAGTAGGAAGGAACTAAAGAGGGAAATTAGAAGAGCCAGGAGGGGACATGAGAAGGCCTTGGCAGACAGGATAAAGGAAAACCCCAAGGCATTCTACAAGTATGTTAAGAGCAAGAGGATAAGATGGGAAGGAGTAGGACCTATCAAAGGTGATGGTGGGAAAGTCTGTATTGAACCGGTTGAAATAGCAGAGGTACTCGATGAATACTTTGCTTCAGTATTCACAGTGGAAAAGGATCTTGGTCGTTGCAGTGCAGACTTGCAGTGGACTGAGAAGATTGAGCATGTAGGCATTAGGAAAGAGGATGTGTTGGGGCTGTTGAAAAGCATCAAGTTAGATAAATCGCCAGGACTGGATGGGATGTACCCCAGGTTACTGTGGGAGGCGAGGGAAGAGATTGCTGATCCTCTGGCGATGATTTTGCATCATCAATGGAGACGGGAGAGGTTCCGGAGGATTGGAGGATGGCGGATGTGGTTCCGTTATTCACGAAAGGGAGAAGAGATAGCCCAGGAAATTATAGACCGGTGAGTCTAACCTCAGTGGTAGGTAAGTTGATGGAGAAGATCCTGAGAGGCAGGATTTATGAACATTTGGAAAGGAATAGTATGATCAGAAGTAGCCAGCATGGCTTTGTCCGAGGCAGATCATGCCTTACGAGTCTGATTGAGTTTTTTGAAGATGTGACTAGACACTTAGACGGGGGAAGAGCAGTAGATGTGGTTTATATGGATTTCAGTAAGGCGTTTGATAAGGTGCCCCATGCAAGGCTTATGGAGAAAGTGAAGGGGCATGGGATACAAGGGGATGTTGCTGTGTGGACTCAGAACTGGCTTGCCCACAGAAGGCAAAGAGTGGTTGTAGATGGGTCTTTTTCAGAGTGGAGGTCGGTCACCAGTGGGGTGCCCCGGGGATCTGTTCTGGGACCCTTGCTCTTTGTGATTTTTATAAATGACCTGGATGAGGAAGTGGAAGGATGGGTTGGCAAGTTTGCTGATGACACAAAGGTTGGAGGTGTTGTGGATAGTGTAGAGGGATGTCAGCAGTTCCAACAAGACATAGATAAGATGCAAGACTGGGCGGAGAAGTGGCAGATGGACTTCAACCCAGACAAGTGTGTGGTGGTTCATTTTGGCAGGTCGAATTGGTTGGAAGAATATAATAAGGGTAAGACGCTTGGCAGTGTGGAAGAACAGAGGGATCTTGGGGTCCGGGTTCATAGGACGCTCAAAGTGGCATCGCAGGTAGAGGCTGTGGTTAAGAAGGCGTATGGAATACTGGCCTTCATCAATAGAGGAATTGAGTTTAGAAATCGGGAGATAATGCTGCAGCTGTATAGGACCCTGGTCAGACCCCACCTGGAGTACTGTGCCCAGTTCTGGTCACCTCATTACAGAAAGGATGTGGAAGCCATAGAACGGGTGCAGAGGAGATTTACGAGGATGTTGCCGGGATTAAGTGGTATGCCTTATGAGGATAGGTTGAGAGAGCTAGGTCTATTCTCCTTGGAGAGGCAAAGGATGAGAGGTGACCTGATAGAGGTGTATAAGATGTTGAGAGGTATTGATAGAGTGGATTCTCAGAGGCTTTTACCCAGGGCTGAAATGGTTGTCACGAGAGGCCACAGGTTTAGGGTGCTGGGGAGTAGGTATAGACGAGATGTTAGGGGTAAGTTTTTCACTCAGAGGGTGGTGGGTGCGTGGAATCGGCTGCCGGTAGTGGTGGTGGAAGCGGATTCGATTGAGTCTTTTAAGAGACTTTTGGATAGGTTCATGGAGGTTAGTAAGATAGAGGGTTATAGATGAGCCTAGAAGGTAAGGAAATTGTTCAGCGCAACTTGCGGGCCGAAGGGCCTGTTTGTGCTGTAGCTTTTCTACGTTCTATCATGTATGGAAATCATGGTTGCTGATTGCGAAATTACTATCTTTTTGACAGATGGAAGAGAGAAACGACTAGGGAGCAGTTCAATAACAACATTTCTATCTGGGTTGCCCAGATATATATAAGAACATTTCAATGTTTGCTTGGAAAGGTAGAAATACGGGAAAGAATGTTTGGGTGAAGTGTCACTCCCCCAAAATAGTCATCAAGGTAATGCAAATTCTGCAGTGTTTTCAGTGCATTTTAGACAAAGATTTTAATGTAACAGCAGTTTTAAGTAATACTAACAGTGTCTTTGGAAGCTAACCATAGTCCTGTACTGTCGTAGATATAAAATGTAAAGGTCCTGAAGGATTTTCCTTTTGAATAAAGCTGTCTTATAACACTTGTGTATGTTCTTTTCCTCTGTTAGAAATATTTTCATCTTCCAAAAGAAGAACATCACCTCCAATGGATTATAACACTTTTCAAAATGAATTCATGAACATAATCAACTTTCCCCATTAGTTTAGAATCTACGGGCAGAATGTTACGGCCGTCCACACCAACGGGATTTTCCCATCCCGCTGCAGTGAACAGAGTTTTGGCTGGAAGCCAAATGATGTGACTTCGCTGCAGTGGGAGCATGGCGAGGACAGCTGGTAAGATTGTGCCCTATATTTTTTCATCATAGCTTGTGTCATAATAAAACCTATCATGCAAAAATAATCAGGAATAATAGGAGAAGCATTAAGGGCAAGTTCTTTCTTGATTTTATAAGACCTCAATCAGGTTACCTTTCCGAGAGTTGAAAAACCCTAGTCTGTTCAGTTTTTCATGATAACTATAACCTTGTACCCTTTTTGTAAAGAAGAAAAGAAATAGCAACAGTGAGCAGCCTAGAGAACATTTATGGAATAATAATTATATAGAATGTTTGCAATGCAGAAGGGGGCCATTTGCTCCATTGTGCCTGTGCAAGCCCTTTGAAGGAATAGTTCAACCTCCAGGAGGGTACCAGAAGATTGCAGAACAGCCAATGTGACTCCCTTGTTCAAAAAGGGAGAAAGGCAGGGAACTATAGCCCAGTTAGTTTAATATCTATTATTGGCAAGATGCAAGAGTCAATAATTAAAGAGGAAATAGCTAATCAGTTAGGAAAGCTGAATATAATCAAACCTAGTCAACATGGCTTTATGAAAGGTAAATCATGTTTGACAAATTCTTTGAGGATGTAATGGAGATTAAATAGAGGAGAACCTGTAGATGTGGTCTATTTAGATTTCCAAAAGGCATTTGACATGGTGCCATTTAAGAGGCTGGTGCATAAAGTAAAAGCCCATGGAACTGGACGATGTGTGTCAGCATGGATGGGAAATCAGCTGTCACATAGAAAACAGAGAGTTGGAATAATTAGTTCCTTTTCAGAATGGAAAGATGTAACTAGTGGAGTACTGCAGGGATCAGTTCTTGAACCACAATTATTCATTATTTATATTCATGACCTAGAGGAAGCAACAAAATGTAATATTTCCAAATTTGCTGATGGTACGGAGATAGGTAGAAGGGCATATTGTGAGGAGAATATTGTGATTCTGCAACAAGATATAGCTAGATTGGGTGACTGGGTGAAAACCTGACAAATGGAGCTTAAAGTGGGGAAGTGTGAGATCATGCACTTGGTAGAAGGAATCAAAAGGCAGATTATTATCTGACTGGAGAGAGACTGGGTGAGTGAAGTACAGAGGGATCTAGGTGTTCTAGTGCATGAATCATATAAAGCTAGCAGGCAACAAATAGTTAAGAAGGCAAATGACATTTTGGCCTTTATTGCAACGAGGTTGGAGTTTACAAATAGCGAGATTATGTTGCAATTGTACAGGGTATTGGTGAGGCCTCACCTGGAATACTGCATACAGTTCTGATCTCAACTGAAAAAGGAGATGGTAACATTGGGGTCAGTCCAAAGGAGATTCAACAGGCTAATTCCTGGGATGAGAGTGTTGTCCTGTCAAGAAAAATAGTCTGGGTCTGTATTCTTTGGAGTTTAGAAGAGTGAGGGGTGACTTTATTCAAACATATAAGATCGTGAGGGGGCTTGACAGGGTAGATGGTGAGATGTTTTCACTCGTGGAAGTGCTTGAACAAGGGGCCATAGCGACAAGATAAAGGGCTGGTCATTTAAAAATGAGCTGCATAGTGATTTCTTCTCACAGAGGGTGGTGAATCTTTGGAATTCTCTGCCTTAAGGAGTGGTGGAGGCTGGATTATTAGAAGTATTTAAAATGGAGGTGGATAAATATTTGATAGATCAAGGAATAAAGAGCTATGGGGAAATGGCGCAGAGAAGGAGTTGAGGGCAGCATAGATCAGCCAAGATTTTATTGAATGGTAGGGCAGGCTTGAAGGGCCTGGTGGCCGACTCCTGCTTGCATTTTTGGTGTTCTTATGCATAGAGCTACTCCTCTGTTTTTCCCCATAGCCATGAAAATGTTTCCTTTTCAGATAATAATCCAATCCCTGTTGAAACCATCAATTAACCCTACGTCAATTCTCTCAGGCAGTACATCCTAGACCCTAACCACCTTCTGCATGAAAAGATTTTCATCATGTCACATTTGCTGCTCTTGCCAATTACCTTAAATCTGTCCTGGCTGGTTTTCAATCCTTCCTCCAATGGGAAGACTTTCTCCCTATCTATGCAGTCCAGACCCCGAGTGATTTTGAATATCTTGATTAAATCTCCCCCCAACCTTCTCTTCTCCAAGGAGAACAGTCACAATCTTTCCAGACTTTCGATGTCATTGAAGTTCTTCAACCCTGGAACCATTCTGGTGAATCTTTCCTGCACCATCTCTCATTCCTTCACATCCTTCCTGAAGTGTGGTGGCCAGAACTGGACTCAGTTACTCCAGTTGAGGCTGAACCAATGTTTTATATAGGCAACTTCCCTGCTTCAGTAGTTTATGCTCTTATTAAGAAAGCCCAGGCTACTTTTTTTGTTCCTTAGCTTGAGCCAAATAGAATCTGTCCTTGATCCTTCTGAGACATCCTCGCTCTCTAACACTGCAATGTTCTCTTAATCAATACCACCATCCCTCCTTCTGTTCCTTCCTTTCCTATCCTAAACAATTTGCATCCAGAAATATTTAACCAATCCTGTCCTTTTCTGAGCCAGAGTTCTGTTATTGTCGCAACATTTCCATGTGACTATCTGTATTTGCAACTTGTCAATCTTATTTGCCACAATTAGTGCATTCATGTACATGTACTATAATCCTAATTTAGACGTTATTGATTTACTTCTTCAGCTAAACCCACCTATTATCTTATTATTTCCTACTTTAGTGCTCTCTATCTAGCATAATATTCTTTGCATTTTGGTACAGAAACATGGGAAATCCTTTGCTAGTATTACTTCCTGGTTACCACTTGTCTTTCAAGTTTGTTTAAACCCTTCCTATTCTTTCAGCAGAGTGCAGGGTGTATGCTCTAAAATAATTAAAGGAGGTTCTAGAACAAGAGAATATTGTGGCTATAAAGAGACTTTAGATAAAGGCCAAAGATTTTGAAATTGACACACTGGGGGGGTTAGGGGATGGAGATCTTGTGCTAATTGTTGTGTTGTTATAATGATACAAAGACACGAATCACTTTCATAAGATATTGCGGATCAAAAAGATTCCGGTATGATGACCTGCCTGCCATTAAAATTGATTTCCCGGGAGATGTCTAGCCTATCCCAGTAATGCCAAAATAGTTTGTGTTCATGTATATGCTGAATTTAATAAGGGGCCGAGAACAAAAGGTCACAGTCTCAGGATGCCGGGTAGGCCATTTAGGACTGAGATGAGGAGAAAGGTCTTCACTCAGAGGGTGGTGAACCGATGGAATTGTCTACAACAGAAGGCAGTGGAGGTCAATACATTGTATATACATAAGAAGGAAGTGGATAGATTTCTAGACTCTAAAGGTGTCAAGAAGCATGTGGAAGAGTGCTGGAATATGGTTTTAAAATAGAGGTTCAGCCATGATCCTATTGAATGGCGGAGCAGGCTCAAAGGTCTGAATGATTTACTCCTGCTCCTATTTTCTATGTTTGTAATTGAATCAGGCCATCCATAATTTAATGATGGTTTTTCACAGGTTTTGTACTGGGGAATCTTTACCATTTCTTTCTTTAGCTGCTGGTATTTGTGTCACATGAAATGTACCTGATCAATTTGGAGAACATCTTCAAGTTGGATGTTGATCTTTGTAGATCCAAGGAAATGTATTCTGTTTCCGCTTGGTTATACAATCTGCTGAGTATGTCCAATATGACCATCAGGTTACCTCGCTTGGATCTAATCTCTCTCATTCGTAACCTTGAATCTTTATCAAGAGGTGTTGCAATCTTGGCAGTGCACTGGTCAATGATTTTCACCAAATGGCTTGTGGTCAGTCTCTTCTACAAGTTTTTGACAAATATAAAGGTATGAAAACACATGATTCCAAATACCAAAGCTGACGTTTGCCACAGGATGCTGGAATAGTTGGATTGCATTACAGACAGAGTTTCTGAAGCAAGTGCAATCAGTTTGTCTTTTCTGTTGTGCTCATGCCCCCAGACCTTTCTGTGAGGCATCTACCTTCAGGGTAGCTGTCTCTCTGGGATCACAAAATTGCAATGTCGATATTTCGGATATTGACTGTTTCAGTGCTTTGAAGTGGCATTGATGGTTTTGTGCCACAGGAAAGACACATCTTATCTCAACAACTCCCTTAGTGCTAATGATTTTTGAGTGAAATTGGGAATGTATGGAAATAAGAACTTAAAGTGATCTCGTCGTGTTTAAAGATTGCCCCTATCTTGAGCAGTTGTCTTGGCTTGAATATTTTCTATTTTACTTGGATTGGAGCATATGCCAGAACTGGAATAAATTATAACTGAAGAAATTGATCCGCAGCACATCGATGGAACATTTCAGACCATTAAACACCAATCCTTCATTACATGCTGCTTGCATCAATAAGTGTCGATTCTAGTCATGTTGTGGGGGAGAAACAATGCCGCCAGACCTGTTAGGTTTTTGCAGAATCTTCTGTACTCATTTCAGATTTCCAGGATCTGCAATGTTTGCTTTATTTTTATGGTCATGTTGAGCTTTGTTGTTGCCACAATGGTAATGTCATCGGTAATGCAGATGCATGCTGGCAAAGTGCATGTCATGCAATCCACGTGAGCTTGAAAGAAGTCATAGAGGTTTACAGCATGGAAACAGGCCCTTCGGCCCAAGTTGTCCATGCCGCCCTTTTTTTAAACCCTTAAGCTAGTCCCAATTGCCCGCATTTGGTCCATATCCTTCTATACTCATCTTAGCCATGTAACTGTCTAAATGCTTTTTAAAAGACAAAATTGTACCCGCCTCTACTACTACCTCCAGCAGCTCGTTCCAGACACTCACCACCCTCTGTGAAAAAATTGCTCCTCTGGACCCTTTTGTATCTCTCCCCTCTCACCTTAAACCTATGCCCTCTAGTTTTAGACTCCCCTACCTTTGGGAAAAGATATTGACTATCTTGACTCACTGATCCTGGCTAACCCAAAAGAAAGTTGTTGAGAACAGTATCATCTGAACGGAGTGAAAAATGTAGGAAGCTCTTGGGGTTTCTCTGAGATGTCCTGACCAGTAACTAGGCTTGGCATCAAGCTTCGAGAAGAATTTTGCACTGGCAAATCTCAGATTTAATTCTTCAAATGTGAGCATGTAAAGACAATATTTTAAAGCTGTATTTAAACATTATGGATCGAGCCATACTCTGTGATCTGTTCTTCTTTATGACACAAGTGGTTGAGTTGCATCAATCTGTATGTTCTTGTACTCTGCAAATGAATTTGCCTTTCTCCATTTTATCTAGTTCAACTTCAATTTGTCTTGTAAGTGGATGCTGCACTGATATAGTGGATCAGTTGATGGACTTGCATTCTTGTGCAAGTGTAATGTTGCAGCTCCCTTGAAACTGCCAATTCTGTTGAAATAATCTGAATATTTCAATGTTAAGTTATGAACTGAGGTGATAGGAGTAGTTTCTGAGGTTGACCAGCCTTGTAATTGAATGTCATTAGTGTGAGGTCACAGCCTGCTGATAGACCTGCAATCGATAGACTTTTCCTCTCCACACAGTGTAGAACATCTGTGACACTTGAGTAGATTGATTGTGTTTGCACTCCAGGATTATGGATTCTGCACATGGAATTAATGAACTATTGTGTGCTAAAAGTTGCACAGTAATAGGTTTCATCGTGGCCCTCCACATTCCCACCGACTCTAAGAGCCTCGCTGCCAGTTTATGCTCTAAGGGGCAGCAATCAGCATAATAGCAGGACTTCCACCCTTCAGTTGGGAGGAAGTCTTACCTTGGAGAACTGTTAGACAATCAGATTATCCAGCAGCTCTTCAGTCCCTCCAGCAACAGCGTTTCAGTGGCCGGAAGATGCACTGCACGGGGCTGCCAGTGCTGAAATGTTGGGAATTGGAGGTGCAGGTAAGCATCACTGGTCCCAGGTTGTTGCAGGGAGCAGAGTTCTAACTCTTGTCTTTTAGAATTCAAAGGGGTATTTTTGTACTTAGTCCTGTGTCAATCTTGGCCACTATTGAACAGTTACCAGATTTTTCATGGCAAATAATTTGAATCTTGACAAACACTTTGGATGGTGTGACAGCAGCTAATTTTTCCACAAGATTGACGATGTGTAACCTGAGTTCACCACTCTTTGGGTGGGATTTTTCAGCCGCATGCGCCCCCAAAGCTGAAATTCCCACCTGAGGTCTTATGGACCTTTAAATGGCTCGCCAAATTTTCTGTCCCGCCCACTAAGATTCCTGCAGTGCATGGGATGGGAAAATTCCATGTCTCAATCATGCATATTTTCTGGTTTATCAATTCTGACAGGACACTCAATTGTCATTCTTCTTGCCTGAAGGCAGCCTTTGTTCATGGTTTGTTTGGGGTCAGTGCATAGCTCTTTGTGGCTGCATCAGCTTTTGCTCTATTACCCGCTGCTGCTAATGGCCCTTTACTGCCACATGCTTTGCAGGAGTTGAAGAAAGCTGGGCATTTCCTTATTGCACGCAGAGGGCCACACCTTTCACATGTCTTGCTGGGTTTGGGTATTCTAGTGAGTATGTCAACATTTGGTGTGGTATATGTAGGACCTGTAAATTTTGTCAAACTGCAAGAATTGCTTTGTATGTAAGTTCATGCTTGGGTAGTTCGTCAATGCTATATGTTTTGGGCTTGTCGAGCAGACCTTTCGAGGTTACCTCTATGGGAATGGAAGTGATCACCTCAACAATTCTGCCTGCTCATTCTCCATTTAAAAATTACAGTATGTACCCTTTTCTCTACCTGTGCTGACAAAATGGCCTATGGATTTTGTAGGCTGTTATCAAAATTACATGAACTCTCGTTGATCAATATAAAGGTTTTAACGTCATACTGAACCAGTCTTCCAATGAAGTCAATATCTTTTATCCTTTAACTCTTCTGCTATTAATCCTGACTCATTCAACCTGCGTAAACCTTCATTCCCAATTGTTAGGTGATTATTTTATGGCTTGTTTGCCTGAATCAGACACACCTGAATCAAGAAACCACAGCTCTGATGCCGTTTAAACGTTTTAAATAAAAATAGTAGGTCAACTGCATCCCAACTCAAACCGGGCAATTTTGTGGACATTTGGACAATATCCCTTTGACCTTCCATTCTCCTAAAGTACCTGAGATGACTGTAACCATAGTTGCTTTTGTATGCTTTTCCGAAGCTCCACCTGTTATAATTATAAACCTTTCTAGCCCGAGTTTTTTATGGTTACTTTTTTCATTTGACTCTCCATTTCTTCATCCCACACCCATGAAAGTGATGGGCTATGCGCTGTAATCTCACCACGAATGATCTATCTGCTTACCAATTCTCGAGTTGAGCATTATCTTAGCACTGTATCTTCAAAGCTTTTCTGTGCCATCACCCAACTGTGATTTCAACACTCTCTGACCTTGCAACTCCGTTGCGGTCTGAACAGAATGGCAAGGTCATCTCATGTCATATGATCTAAAGCTGTTCACCATATCATACCTGCACTTTATCTTGCTGGCAGGCTGTCCACCTACAGCTGAGCACCATGTTGTTTTGTTATAATGATATAAAGACACCAATCATTCATAAGGGAGTGGGCAAACATGTTGTGTGTTCAGTTATTGAGAATAGGCACATGAGAACATTTATTCACAGGTAGAGATTGTGAAAACATCAGCAGCCAAGCTATAGATGTGTACTCTGTTCAAAAGTAAAAGTGAATCTAAGACAAGATCGCATGACACATTTCATTTGTAGTGATGTCATGCTGATATCCCTTAAAGGCATGTTGCAACAATATTTAGCAAGGACAAGGGGTGATAGAAGAGTGGGACTACATGTAAGAGAGGATACAGGCAACAGAGTTTGGATGAGTTAGACATTAATGAAAAATGAAACTTGGGAGGGGAGCATCAGATTAATTGAGTCCAGATGTGACAAGGGAATGGATAATGGTTTCGAGCAGTGGGGTGAGACAAGATACATTTGACCACATGAAATCAAATGATGAACTATTTAACATCCCTGATCATTTTAAATCATTGGCCTGGATGATACAAAAGATGGCTCCTTGCATTGGTTTGAAATAGGCTGTGCATTGTAATATCCTGGCTCATCCAGCTTTAATGTACAATGTCAAATGCCAACAGCTTATGTTTCTTTTAACCCATGTGAATTCACTTGCTTTAAAACACAAGCCTTAAATATAATTCAATCCCAAAATCCTCCTTGTAAAGAAAAAGAAATCAAAAATCCTGAAGCATGAAAGCCTTCAAAAATGACTGCAGCAGTGAATATTTATGTGCGGTGGCAGAAGAGATTTGAAATGTGGACATATAAATACAATGCAGTACGATGGGGTTCTGCTGAAACAGTTCTATTTCCGTTATTCTGAAGAGACATTTCTTCAGCAGCAAGTGATGACAGGTTGATGTAACTTGAGGTTCCATCAGCTTTATTTCAAAAACTTTGTGGTTGTACATGTTACATAGCTGAATAGTTTATATCAAGAAATTAAAGGCCATTCAACCATACTGTTATAATCCAAATTCTCTTCCTCTGTCAGTAACTTCAATCTTATCCTTCACATATATATTTCAGCATTTTTGCTGCTCCTATCTTGCCCCTGGCCCACGTTAAGTCTATCATAATCTTGACTTAGATCAAAGTTTCAGTGCATCTCATATTCTTCTTGCTTAAGAAACCTGTCAATTTCTTTGCATTTGAAACAGACCAATTCAAAATTTATTCCATGAAGTAGCTAAATCTCTCACATTATTCCGTGCATGTGAAGATTACAGCAGTGGTTTACAGGCTTTGTGTGTCACAACAAGAACTTATTTACAATGCTGCTGTGAATGCCTCAGACCCCTAAATCCAGAGACTAATAGTAACTTTTTTTCCTCTCTTTTCTGGATTTTTCTTCAGACAGATATATCTCTTTTCATTATCCCAACTGTTTATACATTTTTTTAAAATGGATTTTCATTTGGGGTTAGCTTTCCAGTAAAAACTGAAAAGTCTTGTACTCGAACGCACATGTTCCAATATTCTTTTGTTCATGAAACCAATCCACATATATCCCCATCGTTAATGATTTTTTGATTTGATTTATTCTTGTCACGTGTTAGTATAGAGTGGAAAGTATTGTTCCTTGCGCGCTATACAGACAAAGCATAGGGTACATAGGGAAGGAAAGGAGAGAGTGCAGAATGTAGTGTTACAGTCATAGTTAGGATGCAGAGAAAGATCAACTTAATGTGAGGTAGGTCCATTCAAAAGTCTGATGGCAGCAGGGAAGAAGCTGTTCTTGAGTTGGTTGGTACGTGACCTCAGGCTTTTGTATCTTTTTCCCAATGGAAGAAGGTGGAAGAGAGTATGTCTGGGGTGCGTGGGGTCCTTGATTATGCTGGCTGCTTTTCTGAGGCAGTGGGAAGTGTAGAACAGTGCCAATGCATGAGGAGGCTGGTTTGAGTGATGGACTGGGCTTCGTTCACCGTTTATTGCGGTCTTGGACAGAGCAGCAGCCATACCAAGCTGTGATACAACCGGAAAGAATGCTTTCTCTGTAGAAGTTGGTGAGAGTCATAGCAGACATGCCAACTTTCCTTAGTCTCCTGAGAAAGTAGAGATGGTGCTGGGCTTTCTTAACTATATTGTCAGCATGGAGGGACCAGGACAGGTTGTTGGTGATCTGGACACCTAAAAACTTGAAGCTCTTGACCATTTCCACTTTGTCCCTGTTGATGTAGACAGTGGCATGCCCTCCACTACGCTTCCTGAAGTCGATGACAATCTCCTTCATTTTTGTTGACATTGAGGGAGAGATTCTCGTTGTCGCACCAATTCACCAGATTTTCTATCTCTTTCCTGTACTCTGTCTCATTGTTGTTTGAAATACGACCGACAACGGTGGTGTTGTCAGCAAACTTGAAAATCAAGCTCGAGGGGAATTTGTCCATACAGTTAGAGGTGTATAAGAAGTATCGTAAGGGGTTGAAGACACAGCCTGGCGAAGTACCGGTGTTGAGGGTGATCGTGGAGGAGGTGTTGTTGCCTATTCTTACTGACTGCGGTCTGTGGGTTAGGATATCTAGGATCCAGTTGCAGAGGGAAGAGCTGAGCCCCAGGCCATGAAGTTTGGAGATGCTTCTCGTAGGAATAATGGTGTTAAAGGTCGAGCTGTAGTCAATAAATAAGAGTCTGAATTAGGTGTCTTTGTTATCTAGGTGTTCCAGGGCTGAGTGTGGGGCCAGGGAGATGGCATCTGCTGTGGACCTGTTGCAGCGATAGGCGAACTGTAGTGGAAGCAGAAATTGATTTGTGCCATGACTAACCTTTCAAAGCACTTCATAATGATGGATGTCAGAGCACCAGACGATTTTCATTAAGGCATGTTGCCTGGCTTTTCTTTGGTACTGGGACGATGGTCATCTTTTTGAAGCGGGTAGGGACCTCAGATTGGTATAAAGAGAGGTTGAAGATGTCTGCGAATACCTCCGCTAAGCTGGTCCATGCAGAACCTGAGTACTTGTCCGGGTATCCCGTCTGAGCCAATTGCATTCCGTGGGTTGATTTTTGAGACGGCTGCTCTGATGTCGGCAATGGTAACCTCGGATACAGATTCATCCGAGGCTTCCGGGATGGAGGGCGTGCTCTCGATGACCTCTTGCTCAAAACAGGCATAGAAGGTATTGAGCTCATCGGAAACCGGTGCATTGGAACCAGCCACTTTATCTGCCTTCATCTTGTAGCCCGTATGTCTTGCAGATAGTCGGCGGGAGTCCGTGTAGCTAGCCTTGGATTCTAACTTGGTCTAGTACTGTCTTTTGGCATCTTTGATGGATCTCCGTAGATCATCTCTGGTTTTCTTGTATAGGTCAGGGTCGCCTGATTTGAACACCTCAGACCTGGACCTCAGCAGGCATTGGATATCCCTGTTCACCCATGGTTTCTGGTTGGGAAACGCGGAGATGAGGGAGCCTAACACATCAATGCAAAAGACATGGCCAAAACATATTGAAACTACCTTCAGCCAGAAGCGCCCAGTGGATGAGCTATCTCTTCTTGAAGTCCCCACCATCACAGATAACAACCTTTAGTCAATTCAATTCACTTAATGTGAGTACTGAAGACATTGGATACTACAAAGACTGTGGACCCTGACAATATTGTGGCAATGGTACTGAAGACTTGTGCTCCAAACGTGCCTCTCCCCTAGCCAAGCTGTTCCAGTATGGCTACAAAACTACTACCCAGCGATGTGGAAAATTGCCCAGCTATGTCCTCTCCATAAAAAGTAGAACAAATCCCAACCCAGCTAATTCCCGCCCCATTAGGCTATACTCAATCATCAGCAAAGTGATGGCAGTGTCATTGACTGTTATCAGGTGGCACAAGCTGAGCAATAACCTGCTTACAGATGCTCAGTTTGGGTTCTGCCAGGGCCACTCGGTCCTGACCTCATTATAGTCTTGGCTCAAATATGAACAAAGGAGCTGAACTCTAGAGTTGAGGTGAAAGTGACTGTTCTTGACATCAAGGCAGTGTTTGACTGAGTGTGCCATCAAGAGACCTGAGAAAAATTGAAGTCAATGGGAATCAGGGTTGGAGTCGTATCTGGCACAAAGAAAGATGGTTGCAGTTATTGGATGTCAATTATCTCAGCCCCAGGGCATCACTGTAGGAGTTCTTCAGGATAGTGTCCTAAACCCTATCATCTTCTGCTGCTTCATCAATATCTTCTTTCATAAAGTCAGAATTGGGATGTTTACTGATGATTGCACAATATCCAGCCCCTCTTACGATGACTCAAATGCTGAAGCAGTCCACGTCCAGCTACAACTAAGCCTGGGGAGGATTCAGAATTGGATTGCTAAGGGTCAATTAACATTTGTGCCACACAAGTGCCAGGTAATGATGATCTCCAGCAAGAGAGAATCTAACCATTTCCCCTTGGCAGTCAATGGCATTACCATCAACAAAATTGTGGAGATTAACAGTGACTAGAAGCTGAACTGTACTAGCCATATAAATGTTAAGGTTACAAGAGCAAGTCAGAGGCATAGAATTCTGAGGAGAATAACTCACCTCCTGACTCCCCTACGTCTGTCCACCATCTACAAGGCACAAATCAGGAATGTGATAGAACATCCTCTACTTTCCTGGATGAGTGTGGCCTCAATAACATTCAAGATGCTTGACACAATCTCGGGGCAAAGTAGCACTCTTGATTGACATCCCATCACAACCTTCATATTCACAGTGTGGGGTTGGAGCCTCTGAAACCTCCATGGTGGGGTGGGGGTGGACGTTAGTGTGTGCTCTCAATGCAGCTGGCTTGTGCCGGTGTGTGGAACCCTGCCCCTCCTGCATGAAGCCATGAAACACACCAAGCTGGGGTTTTTTTGGCAGTGTCGTAAGATTTGGAGAGAATGAGGATGAAGTAGAAAGGGTCAAGAACTTCATGTTTTTAGGTGTCCAGATCACCAGCAACCTGTCCTGGTCCCCCCATGCCGACACTATGGTTAAGAAAGCCCACCAACGCCTCTACTTTCTCAGAAGACGAAGGAAATTTAGCATGTCAGCTATGACTCTCAGCAACTTTTACAGATGCACCATAGAAAGCATTCTTTCTGGTTGTATCACAGATTGGCATGGCTCCTGCTCTGCCCAAGACGGCAAGGAACTACAAAAGGTCGTGAATGTAGCCCAATCCATCATGAAAATCAGCCTCCCATCCATTGACTCTGGCTACACTTCTCACTGCCTCGGCAAACCAGCCAGCATAATTAAGGACCCTACGCACCCCAGACATTCTCTCTTCCACCTTCTTCCGTGGGGAAGAAGATACAAAAAGTCTGAGGTCACGTACCAACCAACTCAAGAACAGCTTCTTCCCTGCTGCTGTCAGACTTTTGAATGGACCTACCTTGCATTAAGTTGATCTTTCTGTACACCCTAGCTACATTCTGCACTCTCTCGTTTCCTTCTCTATGAACGGTATGCTTTGTCTGTATAGCACGTGAGAAACAATACTTTTCATTGTATGTTAATACATGTGGCAATAATAAATCAAATCAAGAAAGTCGACTGGCTTCTCTGGAGAGAAACATGCTGTTTTCTCACCAGAAACAACATTCTGCCATTTTGTTTGGTAAGATTTCACCCAAAATCTTTCAGAGTATACCCGCTCTTGCAACTTTCATATCCTTTTAAAGAACTGATATCCTGGAATACTTGCCTCCCAATCATGACCTCCCTAAGATGTATTTTTACCTCTATTTTACTCAATTTATTTCTTATGCTTCATATTAAACATTTATTTGGGCAAAGGACCCTAGCCTTTCATTTTATCCTCGTGCTGTCTTTCTTGCACTGTTTAATTTAATACATTTCTTATTTTTCACTGTTTAAAGTTTGCTTATTAATCACAAGTAAGGCTTCTATTAATACTGCAACGAAGTTACTGTGAAATTCCCCTAGTCGCCACACTCCGGCACCTGTTCGGGTCAATGCACCTAACCAGCATGTATTTCCGATTATGGGAAGAAACCAGAGCACCCGGAGGAAACCCACACAGACACGGGTACAACATGCAAACTCCACACAGTGACTCAAGCCGGAAATCGAACCTGTGTCCCTGGTGCTGTGAGGCAGCAGTGCTAACCACTGTGCCACCCCACTGTAATGTATTTAATTATTTTATACTCCCTTCAGCTAGGATATCCATATCAATGCTTGTGACCTGAACTCTGCTCTTATCCATTTTAATCCTTATAACCATTTGACTGAGCTCTCCACCCTGATTATTTTACCACTCTATTTGTCTTTTACAGTTGTGCAGGTGCAGTCCACACCAATGATGCATCTCCATCCTTTCCCAATCTTGGTCCCATGAAAAGGGAGCCCTCCTCCTTACAATCCTCCTTTGCTACGTGTTCAACCTCCTAATCTGCTTGGCCCTATGCAAATAAGCACATAGCTCAGACAATAATGCCACCCGTGGGATCCTGCTTTTTAATTTATTTTTCCGAAATCTTGATAATCTTTCAACAGAACTTCCTCCCTTTTCTTCCATAATGGTTTGTATGAGGACAAATGCCGTAATAGCTGGATCTTCCTTCTGCTTTTCCAAATTCTTTGCCAGCCACATCAAGATATTCCTTACCCCTATGGGGCAATGGTGGCGTAGTGGTAATGTGACTGGACTAATAATCCAGAGGCCCAGGCCAATGTTCTGGGGACATGGGTTCAAATCCCACCATAGCAGCTGGTGGAATTTTAATTCAATTAATAAAAAAAAGTAGGGAATTGAAAGCTAGTCTCAGTAATGGTGACCGTGAAACTATTATCGATTGTTGTAAAAAACCATCTGATTCATTAATATCCTTTTAGGGAAGGAAATTTGCTGTCCTTATCTGGTCTGCTCTACGTGTGATTCTGGACCCACATCTGTGTGGTTGACTCTTGCCTGCTTTCTCAATGGCCTAACAAGCCATTTGTTCAAGGACCATTTGGGATAGGCAACAACACCCAGATCCAAGAAAGAATAAAATAAAATCCAGGGATCAGGTAGTCTCTTCAGGACTCTCAACCATGGCTGCACAGGATAATACCTCCCTCCTTCAATACTGAATCACTAATACCAGCTAAATTTCAATTCTGGTCTTTCTCATTTTGGAAATCTGTTTGCTTCATGGTGCCAAGGCCAGCAATGTGGCAATCCTACCAACAACCTTTCTTCTTATCCTCAAGTATATTGTATCGCTTGGATGGAATCAATGCTGGTGGGGTCGCCTCACAGTTCACCTACTCTGCAGGATGACAGCCATATTCTCCCCTTTCTGCAGCTGTGCTTTCCCCTGAGGTGTGACTATAATCTGGAGAAAATCTCCAGAAATTCCTTCCTCCTCCTCATGTGTCTCGCACAACTCCGACTCTAAGCTGAAGTGTTTCAAGGAAGAAACGTTTCCTGCAGGTTTGACAATAGAGAAACTTTTCACTGTCACCACGCTCCCACATATTACAGTACAGTCGCATAACTAACAGTATTTCTAGTGTTTGTTTCTTAATCTATTTGTTAGTAATTTAAGTATTATTCGAGCAGAATTATTTGACATCTAGATTCATTGGGTAGATTTAGATTGATTCCAGGTTAATTTGTAACTAATTTTATTTCTTCACTGTCTTAATATCTCAGCTCCTATTTATTATTTATGTGTAGCAGATTTTTATTTAATGCAACTCAAATCCCTTTAATATTTACATCCTCAATTTAGTTCATTTTAATTCCCAAGATCAGAATAATTGCTCTTCTTATATATTTTTATATTTGCTTATTTATGACTGCCCCGGGTTTAAATTAATTAGCCATTCCTTCCCCTCTGCATTTTATTCACGCTTTCACTAAATTCCCATCACCCATCTGTTTAACAAGCCATTCCATGCAATATACTTGATATTGTGAGGATAAGAAGAAAGGCTGTTGGTAGGATTGCCACATCGCTGGCCTTGGCACCATGAAGCAAACAGATTTCCAAGGTGAGAAAGACCAGAACCAAAATGTAACTGGTATTGGTGATTCAGTATTGAAGGGGAGAGGTATTATCCTGTGCAGCCATGATTCTCCTACCTCAGTGTGCACAGCTGTCCACTTTATAGGCAGGAACTACAAGTAAAAGTAAGATTGTTCATATATTTATAAAAGCAAATTACCATTGCCAATATCAGCAAATCATACAAAGTTGTCAGAGTTCTCTCTTCATTATTTTAATTGTCATATAATCCCATTCACATCAACGAACTAACATCACCACTAAAATAGCAAATTTCACATGAATGCTTTAAGTGAATGCCAGTTAGTACTCCTGTGTTAATTTCTATTTTAATGTCATTTACCTTCCATTTACCTGGACTGAGTGCTTTCACTATCTGCTAAAAGTGCTAAAATATATTGCATTCACCTAAGCACAGCTGTGATTCAAAGAAGAAAAAGGAGAAACAACTTATATTTATTTAGCAACTTTAATAGAATAAAAGATTCCAACATGTTTTGCAGGCATATTATAAAGCAATATAAGACACCATTCACAGAATGTGACATTCGGGTAGGTGGCAGATGCCCCCCTCCCCCCCACTGCACTCACCCGAGCTCCACTGGGAGGTCTGCTCACCAGGTGCATGCATGCCTTGGGAGACCAGTCATGATTTGTGCCATTCTGCCATCATGCCGATCTGGATAGATTTTTATCCGGCAGGGAGCGGGAGAGTGGACTGTAAGGAACTGAGAATTAAACGTTAATATATTTAAATGTTAATATATTCAAGTGGTATTTCCAACATGCCCACCACTAGTGGTGGAAGGGATCGCATCATGTATTTATGGCAACGTAAAACACGACTTTGCCGTTCTCTCAATATTTTCTGCTCCCATTGCCGAACTCATGCAATGTGATCTGGAGCAGAAAAACCAGGCCTTGATTTTTTGAGGCACTAGTTTAAATTTAGCAGTAAGCCGTTTCATCAATTTGTCCATCTGTTTAAATTTGTGTAATCATATCTTCTCTTTCAATTTCAATGTTCTGCACATTTTCTCAACTCTCGAATGGCCAACATCCTGGGGCAAGAACACATCAAGAACATCCCCGAAACTCCCCTCGAAGCATGGCAAACTTGGAGCTTGTGACCAACTGTTCAGAATGGCAATAATTTGTACATAAAGCTGCATCACACTTTAATTCATAGCATCTTAATGATGAGACAGAGCAGAGACACAGATGAAAAGAAAAGGAAGCAAATCCTGTACCCGGGATCCCACAATCTCACGGGATGTCCTGCCCCATGCGCCTGCAGGTTCAGAATTGGCCTGTTCAGTCACATGAAGACCCATGGCAGAAACTCGTAACCCTTAGTAGACACCATTCTCAAGTCAAGGGACGATGCTGCCAATGACCTTCCCTTTAATTTTACTGCCAGAAGTATCTACTTTTGTCAGCCATGGCACAGTGGTAACACTCTTACCCCATTCAGACTAACACAATATAACATTTCGAGGGGAACAACAATTTATACTACACGAGAAAAAGATGCTGATTGGTAAGCAAGTCAACTCTGGTTGAAGTGTTACAATTGAGAATGCATCAGGGAACAGCTGCCCCCCCACCCCCCTCCCCCATTTAATTGAAAAAGGCACAATGCCTGGGCACATTCTTTCTATTTGCAGTGGACAAAACCCTGTGTATGAGATATATGTAGCTTCTAACTGGTGTAAGAGAGCCACATTGCAAGCCAAACCCATAATAAATGGGTTGTTGATGTAGTTCTTAGCACACTTGGGATTGTTCAGTTAATGCTGTCTAATCACAGAATCATGTGATGTTCGGAGTTCTGCAAGCCCTGGCTAGTTGAGTATGGTCAGTCCTCTGCCTGTTGCAGTCCCTAAGTGCTTTTTAATACGATCCATCAGTCATTGGGATGTATGGCCTACGTACCTGGCATTATCCTATTGGGACTGAAATTCACACACCCCATTACTTATTTGTGCAATAGGCAGAACATCTTTTTGGCCTGATGGCAGCATCCTGTTGATGGAAAATATCACTCATGTTGCTACTGCACAGTAACTGCATATGATGGCTAGTTCCACCTGTTGCTCAAATTATTGAGATACCTTACCCTTCAATGGTAATCTGAGATAGACTGGGTACTTTTTCAGGACTAATGGCCTTCGACCCATTTGTCAGCTTGCATGATATGCAGTGAGCAATGATCTGATCAGGGTGGTCATTATATGCAGGATAGCTTTGATGCTTCTTATTTCAGCATCAATCCTGATGCTGAAATATCAGGAGTAAATGACTAGCCCTATTTATAAGGTTGTTGATGAGGCTAATCTTATAGCACATGGAGCTATAGGAATCACAACGAGTATATTGACCAGTGGAGGTTTACTGTAGTCAGGAATAGGGAACCCGTTAGCAGATTACTCCTGATTAGATTGCTACATTTCAAAGCTGAATTTGAGCTTGGAAGGTGTGTAAGGAAATTCTTGCATGCAGCTTCAAATATAGCAAAGGTATCATCTACGTATTGGAAATCTGCAATTTCAGCTGTGTGCAATAGGTAAGAGTGCTGACTGTGCTCAACCCTCCCATCCTTGCAAAACTCAGAACATAGTGTTCAACATTAGATGTGATTCCACAATTGGACAGCACTTTCTGAGCAATCCCAAGTGTGCAAAGAATTACACTAACAACCAATTTAAGAGTAACTGTTAGGCTCACAACATGGCTGACTTATGCTTGCAAGAAGCTACATATATTTATACACAGGGCCCTTTCCTCTGCAAACAGATGATGTCCAGGCACTGTTCCTTTTCAATTAAGCAAAAGCATGGGAGACAACTTTTCCCTGGTGCTTTTCCCACGGCAATACCTCAACCATCAAAATCAATTTGCCTTTTTTTAAATTTAAACAAAATCCTGGGGAGTAACTGATCCCTGGTGCACTCTCCATGGCAATATCTCACCCAATCAGAGTCCACTTCTAATCAGTCAACAGCTTTTTCTCATGTAATATAAATAGTTAATCTCTTTGAAATTTGGTATTCTTGTGTCTATCCTGATGCGTGCAAGATGAAAAGCATCAACAGCCGTTTTCGAGTTTCAGCAATATTCAAATTCTGTATGAACACGTGCCTATTAATACAGTCTTTTACTGGTGTATGGAACATACTTGAAACATACTTGTTATTGCTAATACATAGGGTCACCTTCCAGTGAGATTCTGCTGGTGGTTTAGATTGTTGTAGATTCTTTCAGCTGAATTTCTCTACTGCTATACCTGTAGGTGAGCATGCAACTTCAATATCATTCAGGTTTTAGATTACTTGGGTGCATTTTTTCAGTATTTGAACAGTAGTACAGATTATAACTGGCTGTGGCATTAACAGAATGAAAACTATGCACAGAAATGATTATAATATTTTATTTATTAGCCACAAGTAGGTTTACATTAACACTGCAATGATTTTATTGTGAGAATCCACTAGTCAGCACACTCCATCGCCTGTTCGGGTACACTGAGGGAGAGTTTAGCATGGCCGATGCACCTAACCAGCACATCTTTTCAGACTGTGGGAGGAAGCCAGAGCACCCGGAGGAAACCCACATAGAGATGGGGAGAACATGCAGACTCCGCAAAGACAGTGACCCAAGCTGGGAATCGAACCAGGATCCCTGGCGCTGTAAGGCAATAGTGCTAACCACTGTGCCACCATGCCATTTAATGCATACTTTAAACTTGACTTTGCAAAATATTTTGAAAAAAAGTGCGGCCATTGTTATAGCTTTTTGTAGACGTTTGCAAGTATTGTGCTGCTTTATAAAATCCACAAAGCAACTGAAGCAATTTGGAAGAATATCATCCCATGGAAATTCTTGCAATTGGATGAAATTATGTATTGCACACAGGAAGCCTTAATGAGACATCCATGTCAAAAAGTGGTGTTAATTTAACACCCCTTCACTTATTTCTTCTCAACCAAGTAGTCATAATTTAATTGATATTTAGGTATAAAATAGAATGTTTTAAAAGAAAACATTCCTGCATTAAGTAGACATGCCACTTGATATAATCTAAAAATGTATCTCGAAAACAATTAATCCATTGTTTACAGTTAAAATCAGATAAAGGTTTAAATATTTGTGGGAGGATTCAATGTAATCGCCACTTTATTGCAATATCTGTGAAGAGAAGTAAGAGAGGCAGCCAACTTAGTTTATAAAGACCAGAATCATATTTTCTTATCAGATGTAGAAAGGGATAATGAATATTTTAGTAGCTAGTCAGTGAAATTAAAATTATGACATCTTGGAGGGAGGAGACCATCTTTTGCTCTTATTTATTCGGGTGTCTTTAGAGATCTGTTATAGAATTAAGCATTGCTGAAGCCAGGAACTTTGAAACTCAGTAAGAGTGTAAAGAAATAACAGGACAATGAATGTGCCAGTAGCGTGCAGCAGCATGTATATTAGTTACTACTTCTCTCCAAGTTTGAATTGTATAATGAAAAGTACGAGTTATTATTCGTATCATAGACAGCTAACATCGAGGGCTCGGGGTCTGTTTAAAAAAAAATTGAGATCTCAAAGCCCTTAACAAAAAGCATGAGATACCTACGATACTTGCAAGACAATCATGATTGTTCCAATGCCTGTAACATTTGACAAAAAAGGTCCCTATTAAAAGAATTCAGAGTATTTTAATGACTGATGTCTGATGCGCATAGTCCTTCTGTCATCTAATTAATTCATTCATTTGATTTTGCCAGCAGTTAATAGATTTTTTTTCCATGCTCCTTGGGGGAGGGGAGGGGTCAACAGACAGATTTCCTCCTCACATTGGCTCTTGTATTTCACAAAAAGACTTAAGATTCAGATAATTGTTTTTTGGGATGGGGTTAAGCCCTGAATCACTTAGAGAGGTCATTATTTTGTGGGGTGAAGGGGGCAGGATAGAGATAGCAGTGAAGAATGACAGGAATGTGTTTTAAGAAGTTTTAGATCAAATTCAAATGGGTCTGCCTCATTTAAAGTAAAGTGGGCAAAATCATTAAAGATGAGTCAGTTTGTTCGAATCAAGCAAGGCTAGTTAGTTGTGTGTTTACTTCAACCTGTATAATTACTCTTGGTGGTGGGGGAATTAGAGCTATCATTTTTTCCTACTTTTGCCTCCAACGTCAGTATTAATCACTGCAGGTCAAAAATGGTGGAAATCCGAATACTTAGTCCATGCTGCAGAAAAACAGCTCATTTGCCACAGTGCCAGAATTGCTATTCCATTCTCCACTATGCAAAGCTGTGGCTCTTTGTGAATTTGCTAAGTGGGGACAATCATGGCCAGTCTTGTGCTACAGATTTGCATTCAATTAAGACTTTACATCCAACATAAAGAGAATAGTTTTGTCCCAATCATCTGGCCTACATTCAAGATCAGGTTCTAAGAGGTTGAATGGACACTATCCGAAATACAGTGCATTTTCCAGCCTCTTGGAGGAGGCCTTGCAACTTTATAATTGAGCTAAGTGAAAGGAATGTTAATAACTGACAAATATAAACATAGAAGCAAATACAGCAAAAAAAAGATTTAATAGGAAGAATCAATTATTCAGGGGCATAAGTCTTTAAGGTGCGAGGGGCAAGGTTTAAAGGAGGTGTACGAGGCAAGTTTTTTCCATAGAGGGTGGTGGGAGCCTGGAACTTGCTGTCAGGGGAGGAAGCAGAGGGAAGCAGATACGATAGTGACTTTTCAGGGGCATCTTGACAAATACATGAATAGAATGGGAACAGAGGGATATAGTCCCCTGAAGGGTAGGGAGTTTTAGTTCAGATGAGCAGCATGGTTAGTGCAGGCTTGGAAGGTCGAAGGGCCTGTTCCTTTGCTGTAATTTTCTTTGTTCTTTGTTTTTAATTAGGTCGGTAAGCAAAAAAGAAATGTATTTGGGGGTAAAATCCGACCAGAAAATGGTAAAGTGTCGGGGTCTGACTGAAAACTGGCTTGTTTCTCTCCAGGTTTTTTCACCAGATCTTCTTATACTTTGTCAAAACAAAGCCAGGGCAAATGTTTCACACCATCATTTTGAGGGGTCAAGACCTAAACATGCCAGTAAAGCCGACTGCACTGAAAAAACTTAAAAACAGAGCCCCAAACAGGTAAAGAAACAACTTACCCCCATCCCACTACTGAAGTCTCAGGCACTCCACTTCCCCACCTCCCCAATCAATGTCAGCATCTCTTCAACCCGTCCCTCCCACCACTATCAACTCCAGCATTCCTCCTCCCCCCTGCCCCCAAACAGTAAGCGCTGGCATTACCGCTGCCTTTCCTTGAAAGATCCCTCCCCAATACACATACATGTCCCCCATTCCTAATAAATGGGAATTCCTAACCAACTAGGGTTTGCCCTTAGCACAATAGCAACCTGGCAGTGCCAACCTGTGACGGGGCAGTGCCAGGGCAATGTTTGGCCATGTTACAGTTCCCCAGGGGTTATACTCACCTTTGCACCCTCTGGGGGCTCCCCACAACAGGTTCACGTGAAAATACAGCGAAGGGGCATCATGTGGTGAGGGGGCTGTTTAATGACATTCTAAGGAGAAGTGATAAGTGACAGTCTAATGGTTTTATCATTGGACTATTAATCCAAAAATTCAACTTATGTTCTGGGGAACCGGGTTTGAATCCCGCCACGGCAGATGGTGGAATGTAAATTCAATTTTAAAAATCTGGAAATAAGGACCTACTGATGACCATGAAACCATTGCTAATTGTTGGGAAAAAAACCCATCTGGTTCACTAATGTCCTTGAGGGAAGAAAATCTGCCATCCTTACCTGCTTTGGCCTACATGTGACTCCAGAACCACAACAATGTGGTTGACTCTCAACTGCCCTTTGAACAAGGACAACGAGGGATGGGCAATAAATGTTGGCCAGCCAGTGATGCCCACATCCCAGGAATGGGTAAAGGAAATTATTTAAATGAATGTAAATCAGGTTTTCGCCCATTATGGTGTGAATGTGATTGAGTCACTGATGAGGGATGGCAAAAACCGGAGATTGCGATCTCGCCAGCGAGATTCACAATTTCTGGGTTTCGCCGGATCTTGAACCCCTGCTGCCAATCCCATGGACAGTGCGTGCAGGCTCAAGATCACCCCCATAGTATCAGAAGACTAATTGTTTTCTGACAATGTTATAGCCCCATAAACATATTAGATCATTCCACAGCTTAGCAATCGCACCATAGCGTCATAGAGGTTTACAGCATGGAAAAGGCCCTTCGGCCCAACTTGTCCATGCTGCCCAGTTTTTAACCACTAAGCTAGTCCCAATTGCCCACATTTGGCCCATATCCCTCTATACGCATCTTACCCATGTGACTGTCGAAATGCTTTTTAAAAGACAAAATTGTACCTGCCTCTACTACTACCTCTGGCAGCTCGTTCCAGACACTCAACACGCTATTGAGTGAAAAAATTGCCCCTCTGGACAATTCTCCCAGTACAGTGGGCTGGGAGAATCACCCCCATTGTTTATTGCGTGCTATGCAGACAAAGCATACTGTTCATGGAGAAGGAAAAGAGACGGTGCAGAATGTAAAGTTACAGTCATAGCTAGGGTATAGAGAACGATCAACTTAATAGATTGAATTAGAGCATTGTTCGAGAATTTATAAGAGTTGGAAAAGAGTTTTAAAAGCATAGAATGAGAGTAAAAGATAGAATTAGAGGGTACGTTGGGGACAGCTTGCAAGAAGTTGCCACGTGATTCACGGCTTCTTTACAATGATACCTCGCGCTACAATAACAATTATAAGAATTCCAAAATTTTTTTCTCTTTTGAACTAATGGGTTAATTTCAGGAGTGCGCTTTCAGTAAAGAGACTCTCAGATTTTGTAAGTGGAAAACAGCAGGATATATAGAGAATTATCAATAAAACATATTGATAGTAAATGCCCCTTAAAGTGTCAGGTCAATTTGAAACCTTTTGTTTATCCCCGTGGGAGTGGCACAAAGCTCACAGTTGCATTATAAATAGAAATTGAGAATATAGTCAAGTTAATGTATCACCATGTGGCTGTAACTGTGTGTTCTTTGTAAGTAACTACAAACCTGTTTTCTAGATAGGCACAGTTTAAGTCAATTATAAAGAACTGAACATTAAATTGAGAGAACGAAGATGGTTTGGCCAGAAGTGCATCATCAGTTGGAATTTGTGATTTCAAAGATGCAGCCTTCTAACATTTACTGAAGTAGCTGAATATTATGTTTTAGTTCAGGTGCGATGTGTGATCACCCTCAGCTCCAGAACACAGCAACACTGCAGGAGTAGGCTATTCAACCCCTCGAGCCTGCTCTGTCATTCAACTAGATCATCACTGATCATCTAACACCAGGTTTCAATTCCCGACTTGGATCACTGTCTATGTGGAGTTTGCACATTCTCCTCGTGTCTGCGTGGGTTTCCTCCGGGTGCTCCGGTTTCCTCCCACAGTTCAAAGATGTGCGGGTTAGGTTGATTGGCCATGCTAAAATTGCCCCTTAGTGTCCTGAGATGTGTAGGTTAGAGGGATTAGTGGGTAAAATATGTAGGGATATGGGGGTAGGGCCTGGGTGGGATTGTGGTCGGTGCAGACCCGATGGGCGAATGGCCTCTTTCTGTACTGTAGGGTTTCTATGATTCTATGATTTCTATGGTCTATCTCAATGTCACTTTCCTGCACTGTCCCCATATCTCTTGATGTCATTAGTATTTAGAAATCTATCTATCTCTTTCTTGAACAGACTCAATGATTGAGTTTCCACAGTCCTCGGGGTTAGAGAATTCTAAAGATTCACTAGCCTCTGATTAAATAAATTTCTCCTCATCTCAGTCCTAAATGGCTTGCCTCTTATTCTGAGACTATGTCCTCTGGTTCTGGATCTCCCCCCACCAATCTCACGTCCCCCACCAGCCAGGGAAACATCCTTTCTTCCTGTCTGCATCTGCCCTTTCCCATCACTTAAAAATTTGGTAAGCTTCAATTAGATGACTTACAAAAGGATTTTGCAAAAGGATTGCAAAAAAGATAGAAAACATGCCCAGGATATTTAGGTATAATGTTGCAACACATCCCACTGTCCCTCCGTTAGATTCTGATTAAGTATGGTAATTGCGAACACTTAGTGGAAATGAGTGTTTTTGTTAAGTTGCACTGAAATATAAATTAGAAATGCAGGTATAGTAAACTTTGGTTCAACTCATTTACCTGAACCAATGTCAATACCTGAATAAGGCCTCGGACTTAATGTGGTCAAATGATATTAGAACTAAAGCAAGGAAGTTTTGCTTTAGGTGGCAAAACTCCAAAAAGGTAGCACAAAATGGTTGTGCCGTGAGTTCAAACTGTAACTGGGAATACAATTTCAAGCAGGTTTTTTGTGAGGGAATCATAACGCTTAAAAATTGTTTTACATTCTGCCTTATGGTAGACTTTAGAAACTTAATACACAGGTCTGCAAGATTGTGCTTTAGTTAAATTTATGCCTGTCATGAAATGAGCTCCCTGATGTCAGGCCTAGCTTTGCACAGGGCTGTGCAAAGGGATCAAGCTGTGCTGTGAATCGGGAGATCTGCCAAATGAATGACATTTCCTGAGAACATCTGCAGAATTTTAAGAAGTCATCTTTGTCCTTCTAAACAGCAGGGTTAAAGAATGCTTATACAAAAAAAATCTGAAACCTAGGAGGGATAAATTGAATTAGGAATAAACTAGCTTCACATTTTTACTTAAAAATTAGGGCTCAAAGATCATCGACTTTTCCACAAATGTTGATATCACGGTGCTAATGAAAACATTTTAAAATACTGCAAAATTTCACTTTGATGTTATCTATATAATATATAGGAATAGTTGGGCTGGCATAGAAAAGAAATTCAAGGCCATCAAATAGATAATTTAATGCCAGGTGTATAATATTGAAAAATATCTAAGCTGGTGCCACAGATTTTCATTTTTAAAAAGAGGATTTTGTTGGAAACAGCAGTTATGAATGTTGCTGCTTTGGAGTGATGTGACATATTGTTATGAAGATAAGCTCGAGGTAGTAGACACCAGGGTTTGAAAATTTGAAATGAAGTAGCTGATGGAAAAATAGCATTACATCGTGACAGTTAGTGAAAAAAAAATCAAAAAACATAAAATTTAATATCAGTCACATACTTAATCCTATTTATGTAATAAAATGTGTGACTATCTTTGGGAAAATCACTCCAGCGCTTGGTGGAATGAAAGTGGCAGTGGCTTCGGCACACTCAGTAAAAAAACATGTAAATGAGAAACAAGTGTAAAACATGGAATGGATTCTCCTGATCCCGTCACAGACACTGGACAGGTCAAGCACACTCAAAGAGCACTTCGCACATCCTGGCCTCCATATACTCATATTTGATGTACCAGGTTATTTGAATGAACCAAGTGGAGATTTACATTCCTACAGCAGGGACTAGCATCTAGAAGTAGGGGAAGAATTGACTATGTTGGTCAGACCGTTCCCACAACCTTGGTCAGAGCATTCTCACTAATAGCAGCAGACAGAGGGTCCCATTACCACTTCCTAGGACAATAATCTTGTTGAAAAGAAAAGGGGCTTGGATGTGGACCCTGCATGCTTCCAGCCCACTCTTCTCCAATCCTCAGAGAAGCGTTGAACGTAGGAATGAAGTCCATTTCTTCCGTGTGCCGTTCAAAATGAACAACCCATGAAGCACAAGATGAGCCAAAAATGCTCCCTCTCATCTCATTTGAGTTACTATTTTAATGTAGGCACAGTCAATCTGCATTTTACTGTGACAATGCAGTAGGTTTGGGGTTTTAGGGGTTGGAGGACCGGTGTCATGGTTTCCACCTTTTATTTTCTGTACTTAGTGCCTACAAAATAACTATTTCCTGGTCACTAACATCAGGTCAACCACCACGTGACTTCTGGTCACAGAGAGGCGGTGGTGTAGTGGTATTGTCACTGGACCAGTAATTCAGAGATTCAGGTTCAAATCCCACGACAGTAGGTGGTGAAATTTGAATTCAGAATAAATCTGGAATTAAAAGTCATTATAAACCCATCTGGTTCATGAATGCCCCTTCCCTCCAATCCATAGAAAATAAATCTTAAATGCCTTCTGAAATGCAAGTCATTCAATTGTATCAAGACTCCTTAAAAAAATAGGAATGACACCTGAGAAGAATTAGATGAGCACTTGAAATGCCATAGCTTATAAAACTACAGACCACGTGCTAGAAAATGGGATTAGAACAGAGGCACTTGACAGCCGGTGCAGACACGGTGAGTCAAAGGGCCTCTTGCTGTGCTGTAAAACTCTAAATCGGACGGGATGCCCACAGTGACTGAGGCACTGGAAATGACAACAGAAACCTCAGCCCTGTTGACCCTGCAAAATCCTCCTTTAAATCGGGAGAGATATCTCATAAAGTAGCAGACAATGACCCACCAGCACCATCAACCTCCCTGGATATGTCCTGTTCCACCTGCAGAACAGATCCAGCAGAGGTTGTGGCAAAATATACAATTGCCCAGGGAGTTCTCGACAACAACTCTGGACCCCATAAGTTCAAACACAGGCAAAGAAACTGCCGGCTGATTACCTCTTGCCAACCCCCTCAGCTGGAATATTGAACATCGCTTTGATGAAGCACTGAAGGTGGCAAGAGTGCAGAATATAATCTGGGTGGGGACTTCAGCGATAGTGGTAGCAGCACTACAGATCGCGATGGCTAAATCCTAAAGGATAGCTGGTAGACTGGACCTGTGGCAGTTGGTGAGGGAACCAACAAGAGGGAAAAACATGCTTGACTACCAACCTGCCTGCTGCAGATGCATCTGTCCATGACATCATTGGTAGGAGTGACCAGCGCATAAACCCTGTGGAGACAATGTCCCGTGTTCACATTGAGGATACTCTGCATCATGTTAAGTGGCACTACCACTATGCTAAATGAGATAGACTTTGAATAGATCTAGCAATTCAACACTGGGTATCCATGAGGTGCTGTGAACTATTAGAAGAAGCAGAATTGAGCTCGACCACAATCTGTAACCTCATGGCCTGACACATCCCCACTCTCCAATTACCACTAAGCCGGGGGATCAATCCGGTTCAATGACATGTGTAGGAAGAGATGCCAGGAGCAGCACTGAGCATACCTGAAAATGAGGTATCAACCTGATGAAGCTACAACACAAAACTACCAAATAGTAAGCGATAAAACTACGCTACCCCACAAATCACAGATTAAATATAAGTTCTGAAGTCCTGTCACATTCAACCGTGAATGGTAGTTGACAATTAAACAGCCCGTTGGAGGAGGAGGCTCCACAAATATCCCCATCTTCAATGAGGGAGGATCCCAGCATATCAGTGCAAAAGATAAAGCTGAAGCAATCTTCAACCAGAAGTGTCAAGTGGTTGATCCATCCCATCCAACTCCAGAGATCCCCAGCATCATAGATGCCAGTCTTCAGCCAGTTCAATTAACTCCATGTGATATCAAGGCACTAAGTTCAGCAAAGATTATGGTCATGGCAATATTCTGGCAACAGTACTGAATGCTTGTGCTCCAGAACTTGCTGCGCCTTGAGCCAACCTGTTCCAGCACAGACACGACACTGGCATCTAAAAGATGGAAGAGGTCATCAATAGTGCTATCAAACAGCTGTTGCTGAGCAATAGCCTGCTCACTGACACTCAGTTTGGGTTCTGCTAGAGCCACTGAGTTCCTGAGCTCATTATAGCCCTGGTCCAAATGTGGAGAAAAGAGTTGAACTCCGGCAATGAGGTGAGAGTCACTGCCCTTGATATCAAAGCAGCATTTGGCCAAGAATGGCATCAAGGGCCCCTACCAAAAATTGAGTCAATTGGAATCAGAAGGAAACTCTCCACTAGTAGGAGTCATACCTGGCACAAAGGAAAATGGTTGTGGTAGTTGGAGGTAAATGATCTCAGTTCTAGGACATCACTGCAGGAGTTCTTCAGAGTAGTGTCCTAGGCCCAACCATCTTTGGCTGCTTCATCAATGACCTCTCCTCCGTCATAAGGTCAGATTTGGGGACGTTCACTGATTGCTCAATGTTCAGTACCATTCACGACTCAGAAACAGAAGCAGTCCATGTTCAAATACAGCTAGACCTGGGCACTATCCAGGCTTGGACTAGCAAGTGGCAAGTAACATTTGTGCTACACAAGTGCCAGACAATGACCATCTCCAACAAGAGAAATTCCAATCATCACCCTTTGGCATTCAATGGCATTACCATTGCTGAATCCCCTACTATCAACATCCTAGGGGTTACCATTGACTAGAAACTGAACTGGACCATATAAACACTGGTTGCCAGGAGCTAGAAATCCAACAGTAAGCAACTTACTTCCCGACTCCCCAAAGCTGGTTAATCATCTACAAAGCACAAGTCAGGAGTGTGATGGAATAATCTCCTCTTGCCTGGATGGGTGCAGCTCCAATAACACTCAAGAAGCTTGACACCATCTAAGACAAAGCAGCTCAATTGATTGGCATCCCATCCACAAACATTCACCCCCTCCACCACTGATGCACAGTGGCAGCAGTGTGTGCCATCTACAAAATGCCTGCAGGAACTCACCAAGGCTCCTCAGACAGTACCTTCCAAACCCATGACTGCTGCTATCTAGAAAGACATGGGCAGAATACACATTGGAACACCACCACCTGCAAGTTACCCTCCAAGTCACTCGCCATTCTCACTTGGAAATATATTGCCATTCCTTCACTGTCACGAGGTCAAAACCCGAGGATTTCCTCATCAACAGCACCATGGGTGTACCAAACCACATGGAATGCAGCAAGAAGACAACTCACCATCACCTTCTCAAGGGCAGTTTAGGATGGGCAATAAATGTTGGCCTAGCCAGTGACACCCACATCCCATAAATGAATTAAAATAATACCAGCAAAGCTTTTTGTCATAAATCTTCTTGTTTTTGAAATATATCAGACCATTAAACTGCACATTTTCATAACTTGAAATGCTGAAAATCATTAGTACATAGTTTTTTGTTTAGTTGCATGATTTAGTTTTACAACTTTTCTACTAAACCTATTAGTGCAGATTGATGCTTTCCATAAAATTACACTTTAGTGGTTATGTTTAACTGGTTATGTTTTTCATTCATTCGCTAGATGTGTGTGTTGCTGGCAAGGACAACATTTATTGCCCACCCTGGTTACCCCTGAGTAGGTAGTGCTGAGCTGCCTTCTTGAATTGCTATAGTTGAGGGAATGAAGGTACCTTCACATTGCTGCTGTTTAGGGAGTCCCACTATTTTGACACAATGATGGTATAGGATGGTTAGGTTTTGTTGTTCCCAGGAATTTGAAATACTGTTTAAGACAAAGGCTGGAGCTGACATGTATTTCTCACACCTCACGCTGTGCTACAGAATGATATATTATTGGTGATTGCAGTGCAGTAGTGAGCAATGTAACATCCTGGATACTTATGTATATATGCATGTAAAACAGAGTTCCTAACTCTTCTAGAATAATATAACAATGTAACATCATTCTTTCTTCTAAAAAATATTATATATCAATATAACTTTCAATCAGTAACATTTTATTTATTTTTACTCTTTCATACAATGTGACTGATGCAATGTGGGCATTACTGACATCTCTCATTGCCCTTGAATAGAGAAGAGGCTTGCTTGCCATTTCGGAGTCAACCATATTAGGACAGGTATGGCTGACAGATTTCCTTCCCTAAAGGACATTAGTGAACCAGTTGGGTTTTACAACAATCGTTTGTAAGTTCCAGATTGGTTTTTTTTTCGTAATTGAATTTAAATTCCACAGCTGCCGTGATGAGATTTGAACCCATGCCCCCAGAGCATTAACTTGGGCCTGTGGATTACTAGTCCTGCGACATTACCACTACATCCGTGTTATATCTAAACTAAAGAAGATTAGCATTGACTTTTATAATTCAACATATAATCCTGAACTTTAAACTTTGTTGTAACTGGTTTTCTTTTCTTAAACCAAACATTCACGGTATTGCTTAGATGGTAGGATGTTGTTCCTCTTCTCCTGAGCTAAAGCAGCATGCGGCTTATGTTTTTTGGCCTGACGCTATTTCTCCTTAACTCTGCATTACAATTCTGCAGCTTGTGCTTCCCTTTCAACCACTCTATCTGCCTGACTTCCACTGATTTTTCAGCTTCCTCTTGTGCCCACTCTGCTTGGCTTTTTGCCTTTCATATTTCCTCTTTTAAACTCTCCAGCATTTCTCGCAGTTTGTTATTAGTCTTCAGTAAACCATTTTCCAACTGTGTAGTAGTGTTAAACTGCATCTGCCATCCTTTTCTGCCTGAACTCAACACTATCATTCTTTTATATTTCAAGTTCTGCTACGAGAAACATGCTGTTGAGGTTTGGACATGAGCTTCAGGACCACTTTCTTGGAATCCTCCTCTGCTAACCATACAGCATGCAGTTTCTCTTCCATATCCTCCATTTCAGCTTGCTACTTTATGTCCTGCTCAACCTTCAGTCTTTCCAGGTCAGCTACTGTGGTGGACTTCAGTTGTGCCTTTGTCCTGCCTGGCCCACCGTTGTGTGTTTGTCATGCCTGGACACATCCCCTGCCGGCTCGGCTCCTCCCCTTGTCACCTAGTATAAAGGTGGCTGTTTCCTCCCCCTTGTTCAGTTCGGGTCGGTTATCTGTTGGGATGTGCTCCTGGTTCTGTAATGAATAAAAGCCTACAGTTGTATTGGCACACAAGTAGTCTTTTGCCTGATTGAAAGCGCATCAGCGACTTTATTCACTAATTCTAACTTTTCACTTTTGAATGAGAAAGATCTGGAGATCTTTTTATTTAGATGCCTGAATTAGTTCTCTTTCTTTTTCTATCAAGAGCTCTTTGTGCTTTTCAATATTGGCCTTTAGGGGTACAATATCAGACTACAATCCACTCATTTGACTGCACAACAATCACATTTACTGAATCAGTTGGCTCTGTGATTCTGGCAATCACTTTCTTTTTTTCCATTACTTGGAGCTCTCTTTCAATCTTTCCTTTTAACTCTCTATTAGTATTTAATGAGATGAATGAATCATTGGTTTTGCCTCTGGATCAATGGTGATGTGATTCTCAAAACTTTCAAAGTGTCCAATTATCTCTTCAGAATCTTCTGGATATACTTGGACCAGATCTTTCTTGCTTCTGGTCAGAGGATGCTTTCAATAGGGGTACAACCTTCAACCCTCAGAGATGCCTCCTTTATTTCATGGTTTACTGAGATAAACTGCAGCTCTTCACAATTGTGCAACATCAGTATACCAGAACATGCAGTTAACAGCTAATCGTTTGTGCATCCCTTGGATTTAAGTCATTCCTAGCTGTCCAATCTCCTTTCCATCATACATTGTCAGAAGACGCTGTTTGGTTTCAGAGCATTTTCTTGGGTAACCGAGAATTCTCAGGAATGATCTTGTCTGTGCTGGATGATATTCTGTGCTCCAGTATCAAGCTTCAGGTTTAGATTTATGGTTGTGGGTTCATTTCTCACCTTGCTCCTGATAATGCTTGTGCGAATCTATTTCTCTGGGAACTGTCATATTCTGACATTTCTTATAGGTGTGTGGTTCCTATGATTATTCAGTCCTCAAATTCACCATCATCCTCAGGGTATGGATGTTTTGGTTTCTTTTCATTTTCATTCACCATGTTGCCCTCCCCCTGGTAACTCATTTACTGTCATCCTTTGTTCTGCACAGCCTATCCCAGTGAATGGGCTTTCCGCATACTCTTCAATTTGATCCTTTTGCAGGACATGTCCTTCTGTTTGTGAACTCATGTGTTTGAACATAGCGCTTGCACATCGTTCCCTCTGTCTGGTGTGCATTCTTTTGTTGCTGTTTCACTGCATTAACCCTGCTGTCTTTCTCTTGACTTAATGGGAGCTTTAGTTGTTTGGATAGTGACAAGTCCAAAGATGTGTAGATTAGATGGATTGGCCATGCTAAGTTGCCCCTTCGTGTCCAAAGTTATGTGGGTTAGGTGTATTAGCCATGTTGAATGCATAAGGTTATAGGAGTATGGTGGAGCAGAGGGTCTGGGTGAGTTTCTCTTTTGGAGAGTCGTTGCACACTCAATGGACTGAACGGCTTCCTTCTGCACTGTAGGGATTCCATGGATTCGATGAAAAAATTCATCTAACTGTGGTTTAATTTTCTCTGGCAATGTCAACAGTCTGTGAAATCGTGAGCTTGTTTTTATTATATATATTTATTGTTTCATGTTATCACAGGCTAGGCCAGCATTTCTTGCACATCTCTAATTGCCCTTGAGAAGGAGGTGGTAAGCCGATGCCTTGAACCACTGCAGGGACATCCACAGTGCTTTTAGGAACGGTGTCCCAGGATCTTGACCCAGTGACAGTGAAGGAATGGCAATATATAGTTCCAGGTCAGGATGCTATGTGGCTTGGAGGGGAACTTGCAAGTGGTGGCGTTCCCATGCATCTACTGGCTTTGTCCTTCTAGGTGGTACATGTTGCAGGTTTGGAAATGGTGTTGAAGGAGCCTTGGTGGGTATCTGCAATGCATCTTGTAGATGGTATACTCTGCTGCTACAGTGAGACAAACTTCCAACATTTCCCAAACATCTACCAAGTTCGTCCCTTCCTCCTTCATAGTCACTGCCTCCTAATTCCCATCCGTGTTGTAACTATCTGACCTCCCCCAGCACCTTTCGTCCCATCACTGTCCAACAATGCTCAAGAAGCTCAACACCATCCAAGACAAAATAACCCGCTTGATTGGCATCCAATTCACAAACATTCACTCTTTCCACCACTGATTATCAGTGGCAGCTGTGTTTAGCATCTCCAAGATGCACTGCAGGAACTCACCAAGACTCCTTAGGCAGCACCTTCCAAACACTATCTAGAAGGGCAAGAGCAGCAGATATATGGGAACACCAGCACCTGGTAATTCCCCTCGAGGTCACTCACTATCCTGATTTGGAAATATATCACAGTTCCTTCACTGTCACTGGATCAAAACCTTGAACCACCTCCCTGACAACATGGTGGATGTATCTACACTACATGGACTACAGCAGTTCAAGAAGGCAGTTCATCTTCTCAGAGGCAATTAGGGATGGGCAATAAATACTGTCCTAGCCAGTGATGCCCACGTCCCGTAAATGAAAACAAAATCCAAATCCATTGCTGCTCGAAGCTCTAATTTTATACTGCAATAAAAGGGTTTAAAATGATTAGAATATCTCCAAAGTTAACTTATGACCAGCTGCAATTTCAATCTACTTCTAGCCCTGATAGTGTTCAGAGTGCTTCTGAGCATCAAATTAGTGTTCTCTGTTTTCTGTTTGACTGAAACAATAAATTTCGACATCCGGCACATTCCACACTGGTTGTTGTGCACCTCACATGATGTGATCTCAATTGTATTTTTAAAGGGACAGTGTGGAAATTGAATTTGGAGGTGTCATTGTAATATGCCTTTAAGAGATAGCAGCATGGCATCACCAGAAGGGTAGTGTGTCATGCAATCACTCTTAGTTTCACTTTTTGCTTGTGAACAGAGCACACATACACATACATGTGCGTGCATGCATGCACACGCACAGTTCTGCTGTTGAAGTTTTGAAGCTTTCTATCCATGTATATATGTTTTCATGTGCCCAGTCTAATTAAATGAATCCACAATATGTTTAGAGTTATAGGTACCAATTCCTTATTGGTGCCTATAACTTTATCACAACACGACAAGGTGCTCAGCAGTAGTCAAACAGCAAGGTTAAGTACAGGCACCACTTGGTTAACAACCTTAGATCATGCCATAATGGCCTCAGACAACCCTTGACATTTTTGTCAGACCACAACAAAGTCACAACATCAGAGTGTGTTGTAAATGCAGTATGTTGACTGTGAAGAAAAGGTTGGAAGATGAAGTGAGATGGTACTGAAGTAAAAGGTTACTAAGCAGATAGTCCCTCAGGGTGAGAGTGCGTGCATCAAGAGGACCAGATAGCGAGTATGGGAGGGTCAAACAAAACAAACAGTTTTGAAAAGCATGAAAAAGTGGCTACAACGACACTCATCCCAGGTACGAGAAGAGAAGGTCAAAAGGATATTGTCAGAATGTCCACAAAATTCCCCAGTTTGAATTGGGAAGCAGCTGGCCACCTATCCAAATTCAAAATGTTTAAATAGCCACAAATTTAGAAATGGTTTCTTGATTCGGGTATATCTGAACCAGACAAGCAAGAGATAAAAATTCACCTAACAATTAGGAATGAAGGTCTACCCAGCCTGAATATGATAAGATTAACAGCAGAAGCTTGTTCTTCTGCTGATTCCTAAAAAGACAAAACAGGTTAATTCCAGCTCCTCGCCCACCATGCAGTCCTATTGCATATCAAAGACCATATCCCAAGTGCAACCAGGAACAAACATCAAAGAATGACAACCACACAGATCACTGTCAGGAATAAAATAAACCTCCAAAGATGGTTACTATTACAAGATCTAGGAGTACTAGCAGATTACCTCTACGCTTCAGAGACTCATTGATTCCTCAGTTCTATACACTTAGATAATGGTTACAAAACGTGAACATGTTTTGTAGATAGATGTACTTCTTTGGAAGAGGGCAAAGTATGTTTAAAAAGAAAGAGGATGTTGTAATATGCCTTTAAGAGATAATAGTGTGTATTGTGATCCATTCTTCGTTTCACTTTTACTTTTGAGTAGACCACACACTCTGCTGCTGATATTTTCAAGCTTTCTATCCATGTATATCTTTTCTCATGTCTAAATAAAAGAACCAACAGTGTGTTTACCCAATCCCTCATGAGGGATTAATGTCTATATAGTTCTAACAACTTCACAGTTGCCACAAGGTCTTTGTGATAGACGATGCTGTTGGAAATGTGTATAATTTCTGTACTTTTTATATCTTTTGTATTATAAATAATTTTAAGCGTACTACTTTATGAGGTCCTGGTAGAGCAAGGGGTTTTTTTGATGTGTAAATTGAGTTGTTCCTCTGTGATTGGATTTAAATTGAGATCACACTATAACAGGAATTGATGGTTGAATTGATAATGTGATAGTAACAGGGAGTAGGGTCAAATGTCTAAGCTTTGTTACCAGTTATGATCAAAGATTTTGCTTTGCAGTAGATCAATGAAGTTTGGAACTGCATGAGGATATCCATTTATTAAGTTTGGCAAATAGTGCTACAGGAAAAAGCGAACATTGGGCTCTTTAGGTGTCAAGAATATCATGTTCATGTTATGACCACAGGTTGGAGACTATTGATGAATTAACTTACAAGACCAAAACATGATGGCAACATTACAACACAGCAAGGCCCCTGGCTGCAAAGATTAAAAAAGAGAGAGAAGAGATTTGTTGCACAGATTTCAAGAAACCCAAGCTGTTTGTGCCGGCAGCATTGGTGAGAAGCAAGAGCCATCTGAACTAGAATATTGTACAAGTGGGGGGAAGGTTTACATCTGAACCAGAGCAGGACTAATATCCTTGCAGGCTGGTTTGTTCGTGCTGTTGGGAGATGTTTAAACTAATTCAGCAAGTGAGGGTGGGTGGGGGGAAGGGAAACACAGACTGTTAGCAGAATAAGGACTCAGCATAATCCTGTAAGACAACCAAGTCAGAGGGAGTACAGCTGTATTAAATTTCAAGGGAGTAAGGCAAGGTTGGATGGCCTTGACTTTAATTCCAGGAGTATTACTGGTAAAACAATTGGGTTAAGGGCAAGGATTGACACGTGGAATTGTGATATAACAAACTTGATTGAATATTTTCAGAAATGAGCGGCTGTATAGATGAGAGTAGTGCAGTTGATGTACTCTATATGGATTTCAGCAAAGCCTTTGACAAGGTCCCACATGGGAGATTTGTAAAGAAGGCAAATGCACATGGGATACAGGGTAATTTGACTTAGTTGTAGGAGACAGGGTGAGTACAGAAATCTGCTTTAGTGACTAAAAGCCAGCATCCAGTAGAGTACCACAGGAATCTGTGCTGTCTCCTCTATTATTTGTCATTTATATAAATGACATAGATGACTATATGGGGGTCGGATTAGTAAGTTTGCGGATGGCACAAAGATTGGTTGGGTGGTTAACAGTGAGGTTGAGTGTCTTGGGCTACAGGAAGATGTAAATGGAATAATCAAATGGCAGATAAATGGTAGATAGAATTTAACCCTAAGTACTCCTTTGGAAGGAGTAATTTGACAAGGAAGCATTCAATGAATGGCATATAGAAACTTCCGAGGAACTAGTAAAGTAAAGTTTATTTATTAGTCATGAGTAAAGCTTACATTAACACTACAATGAAGTTACTGTGAAAATCCCCTAGTCGCCACACTCTGGCGCCTGTTCAGGTCAATGCACCTAACCAGCACATCTTTCAGAATGTGGGAGGAAACCGGAGCACCCAGAGAAAACCTACGCAAACACGGGGAGAACGTGCAGACTCCACACAGACAGTGACCCAAGCCAGGAATCGAACCCGGGTTCCTGGCGCTGTGAGGCAGCAGTGCTAACCACTGTGCTACCGTGCTGCCCCTAAGGACACCTTGGTGTGTTTGTCCATAGATCTCTGAAGGCAAAAGGGCATGTTACTAGGGTGGTGAAAAAGGCATATGGGACACTTACCTTTATCAATCGAGGAATAGATTACAAAAGCAAGGAAGTCCTGCCGTAGTTCTATCGAACTTTGGTGAGGCCACAGCTGGTGTACTCAGTACATTTCTGCTCGCCACATTATAGGAAAGATGTGATCGCACTGGAGGGTACAGAGGAGATTCACCAGGATGCTGCCTGGGATGGAACACTTAAGTTAATGAAGAGAGGTGGATAGACTTGGATTGTTTTTGTTGGAGCAGAGAAGACTGAGGGGTGACCTGATTGAGTGTACAAGATTATGAGTGGCATGAACTGGAAGCAGCTGTTCCCCTTAGTTGAAGGGTCAATCACGAGGGGATACAAGTACAAAGTGAGGGACAGGAGGTTTGGGGGGGATGTGAGGAGAAACATTTTTACCCAGAGGGTGGTGATGGTCTGGAATGCACTGCCTGAGGGGATGGTAGAGGCGGGTTGCCTCACGTCCTTTAAAAAAAACCTAGATGAGCACTTGGCATGTCATAACATTCAAGGGCATGTGCTGGTAAAGGGATGAGGTAAGTCGGAAGGTCAGGTGTTTTTCGTGTATCAGTGCAGGTTTGATCTGGCGAAGGGCCTCTTCTGCACTGTATGATTCTGTGACCCGGTGATTCTGAGATTAAAGTGATCAGACCACTTCAACGTTTCCAAAGTTGAAAGCAGAAATTAAGATATTGATTACAGAGCAGCTCAAAATCACCATGCTAAGAGTGTTCTTCGGGTTTGCCAGGGCGAGAAGGGGCAGTCCAGTCAAGAGACCCTCATCCTGGGGGATAGTGGAAAGGTCAACCCCTTGCCCCCAGCCCGAGCCCACACAACCCCCAAGACCCTTGGGAGGGGACTCCTTCTGCAATGTGTCAGTGACAAAAGGGCAAATGACTATTGGACCTACCTCCTTAACACCCCTCAGGGACACCTCTCAGGGGCCCAAGGTGCCTGGCCAGAATGTCAGTGCCAGGGGGCACTGCACCATTCGTACTGCCAAGGTGCATGGCCTGAAGGGAGCCTGAGTGGGGGTTTGAGGGGGGAGGGAGAGCTGTGTGGGGTGTCTGCAAGGGAGGGGAGGTGTGTGAGGGAGGGGTCTGAGGGGGGCAGTGGAGGGCATGGGGGTCTGAGGTGGGGCTGGGAGGGGGGGTCGGGTCAGGTCACCCTCGTGATGTATGTGAGGTAGGAGGGGGTGACCCATTATTTGAGTGATGGGGAGATGATGTCTCTTTTTGCTGGAGGGTTGGTGATGCTCCAGGGCATGGGGCAGGGGGGTAACCTTTTCAATTCTTGGGTGGAAGAAGCCTGTCTCTGACCATGGATATCAGGTCGCCTCGATCTCTGAAGAGCCAGCTGACTGGCAGATTTCACAAGTAATCTTTCAGATGACCGAATCCTACCTGACAGACGTTGCCAGTGCCAACTGGAAACACCCTTGTTTTCCCACTGGCCTGGACTGGCCTGGACTGGCCAGGTAGTGCTTTAAGGGACACTCCTGCAAGATTTTCACACAGTGGTTTGCTCAGTTCCTCAAAACATGACCCTCCAGAGAGGAATGAACCTTGAAGAGGGTGAAATTCTGGAATGTCACAGTTTATCAGAGGAACAGGAGGAGAAAGGGGAAAATGCAAAACACAGAGGTACCTGGCTACACAAGGAGGTGACTGGCCTGGTGCAAGATGCCAGGGACTTGTCAGGATGCCTTCAACATCAGGAATCATCTGATCCAGGCACATTTCAGCTGAGCCCTTCTAACCCAAGAGGGTAGCATGGTCTGGAATTTGCATTTAGCTGCCTGTGAGAGCATTTCCATTTTTAAGACATAGCCCAGAATACTGTCAATGAATGACACAACATCTGTCCAGACATTTCACTGTTCCCCTTCAATGAATTTTGCTTCCCTTCATCACCTCTTCCCTCTTTACCATTCTTGCCATGAAAGAATAGGAAGCTCATTTGTTTGACTATCTTTTCAAACTGTTTCTGTTGATATGGTTGCCAGGTGGCCTCACTATAAATGCTTAGCTGAACTCCAAGGATGGATAATGAACTCAGCCCTGTAGGCAATGTTGACACAGCTTGCAGGGGAGCGATAGCTTTGGTTGTTTGACATCTTTATTGCATTATGATAACCTGATCGTTCTGTGAAGTGTTTATTTTCATGTCTATGTCTATTTGGACAAGATTAAGAGGTGTGAACTGGATTAAACATTTCCTCAATGAGACTTTCACTGTCAGTGATTGACAGTTTAATGAGATTTTCAAAAGGAACATTAAAAGGCTGTGTTCTTCGATTTGCATTGAGGGTTAGGACTCCTGCTATGGTTTACGACTCCTCTGAGAGGCCATGAATCAAGCCACATAACAGAAGGGGTCCGTGTCCATCATAATTGTGGAGCAATTGAAATTCCCATCCTCATAACGAACCAGCTCGGGCAAAATGCTGCATATGGAATTGGTACCCACACCGAGTCCACATCAGAAATAATTGCTGGGAATGGGAGCAGGAATTCTGGAATCAGGCCATTGTTCAAAGCCTCCTGACCTGGCCCAACTCTACAAGAACAGGGCCTATGTCCTTAACCATGTGTCTGTTTAAATTAATCTTAATTAAGTGTGAACTTGACTTTAAATTGAAATGGTAGAGGCAGGAATGGGAAATTAACAAGCTCAAACTCATCAATTTAAATACCAGAATGCCTTAAAATCCCCCTGGCCAACAGAAGCAGATGCAATACCTTTATATTTTAATTAAAAATTCCCCATAATCGCTAATTTATCAGCATTGAGACATTATCTCTACTTTCAAGGTTTTATTCTTTTCTAACTATTTAGAAACATAAACTATCTTCAATGAAGCAGGCATATGCTATCTGCAATAACTTTACCCACAGGTTTTTTTCATAAGACTTCCTGATCAAGACTTCGCTAATTTTGTAGTTAAAAAGAACCTTAATCTTAATGACCTCTGTGTTAATTAATTATCATTTTTATAGGTGATATGAGAAAATCTATCAAAAATATTTAAATACACAGGTCTGAATTGAGGCCTCGATTTCTGCTCTTAGGTTGGATGTGCAGAGACAGGACATTTCCCATCTCTGTGAATCCGACCTGGTAAAAAGAGACCTAGATGCTGAGTATTTCTAATTGAAATATAAATTCTAGTAATATAAATGGAATTTCTAATTAGAACATAAAGGTATTGTATCTGCTGTTGTTGGTGGAGGGAGGGGACATTTTAAGGCACTTAAATGTCTTAAAGGATATTATTAAACTAGAAAGAGTGCAGAAAAGATTTACAAGGATGCTACCGGGACTTGATGGATTGAGTTATAAGGAGAGGCTGAATAGACTGGGACTTTTTTCTCTGGAGCGTAGGAGGCTGAGGAGTGATCTTATAGAGGTCTATAAAATAATGAGGGGCATACATCAGCTAGATAGTCAATATCTTTTCCCAAAGGTAGGGGAGTCTAAAACTAGAGGGCATAGGTTTAAGATGAGAGGAGAGAGATACAAATGTGAACAGACGGGTAATTTTTTCTCACAGGGTGATGAGTGTCTGGAACAAGCTGCCAGAGGTAGTAGTAGAGGCAGGTACAATTTTATCTTTTAAAAAGCATTTAGATAGTTACATGGGTATGATGGGTATAGAGGGATATGTGCCAAATGCAGGCAATTGGGATTAGTTTAGGCGTTTTTAAAAACAATAAGGGTGACATGGACAAGTTGGGCCGAAGGGCCTGTTTCCATGCTGTAAACCTCTATGATTCTATGACTCTATGTATTCTGGTATTTAATTTGATGAGTTTTGAGAGTGGGGAGTTGCATGAGAGGTCAGGCACATCACCCTGGGATGGGTGTGGAGATTACCGGATGCAGCGGTGGGCTGGGTGGATGGCTTGCCTCTGCTCTCCGGCATTTTGTTTAAATTATTCAAAAAAGAACAAAATGGAAAACATTGCTCCAGCCCTCACCCCCTGCACCCTCCGCACACTTCCCATGCCTCAATCCATACCAATCCATGCCATGTTATGCCACTTTAACCACACCCCATAACCCCTTATTACCGCTATGAAAATCCATGCCCCCACTCATCTCCTTGGCCCTTTAGAACGCTGATGCCCACTTAGTCTCAACTCATTCTAACCCAAAACCCCCACCCTCTGCCATTTGCCCTTACCCACTCCATGCCAACTCATCAAGTATCCACCATGGGAAAACTGATGCACAATTAAGTTCTGTTTATTGATTACATCACTATTTAAAAACGCTTTTGTTGATTAAAAAATCTTCAATACATTGATATTCCTTCAAGTAATCACTTAGAGAACAAACATTTTTATTCTATAACCACTTAGAGCTGTCAATCAAATTGCTCACCTAACAGGCACCCAACCGATAATGTTAGGTAGTAAAAGCAGTTCAGAGTGTGAAGTTGTACGAACTAAGGAATAGCATGATGGGAAAATTGGTCAGCTATTTGGTACAATATAAGCAAGGCTGACTCCGCATAACTTTAAGACTGTAAGAGTAAATAAAACAAGATAAGGTCCGGGATGACAGAGTCACAGACCTTCTGTTCCATCAAAGGACAAGATAAGGGTATGAATGATGAGACAAATGGTTCTAGGAGGTCAGCAGGTTATGACATGATTAATGGTATTGCTTATGATTCTATTAATGATCAAATTCCTGAGTAAGCTCTGGTCGCGCTAACGGATAATGATTATGTATAAATACTGAACTATTTCTTTCTGTAAGCTTGGACTTGAGGAGGAATTAGCAAGTTGTACCAACTGCTCTCTGAACTCAAGTTTTCAGCCAAAACCGCATGCAGTCTTTCGTAAATAAAGGCTAGTTACTTTGTCTGAACGAACTTTGTTGAGTTTTTCTATCACAGTCAAGAAGCAGGAAAGTTTCCACTTCAACAAGAGCACAAATTTAACAATAATAACCCTAAGGTTAAAGTCAACAGACAAAGTGAATATCAGATTTTTTTTTAAAGTCCAAACTTTTTTATATTTAAAGACCAGCAGAGTTAAATTGCTTGACAATATGCCAGCGTTTTTATAGCTTAACAGTTCTTTGGTAGCTAGGACAGTTCAAATAAGTTTGTGTATTTTTATGCACATTCATGTCAACTTTTAATAATTCCTGATGGATACCTGACCTGTTCCAAAACATGCCTGAGCTCTCCAAATGGATTCCCTGGCTATCAGAAAAAATCTATAAGGTTCAAACCTGCCCTTACCCATCTAATCTGCACATTTTAGATTTAGACACCTAAAATCACACGTGTGGAGGTAGCTGCTGATTTTGCTGCCTCCTTGAACCACAAATGTGCTATTTATAACACACCCTTTTCCCTGTGAAAATGGAGGATACTGGGTGTGGTGGGGGTGGTGGATAGTGATGGAGGTAGGATGTCTGGATTCAGGTCTCTGCCTGCATTTTAGCTCAGAGAGCCTCTGTGTGAAAATTCAGGCGCAAGTGTTGAAGCATAACGTTTGGTTCCATAGTGAGCATAACCCACCAGACGATGTTTAAACAAGTTAAGTTCTCATTTGGTTATTTTGTTTATACCTTTTTTTTGTATCTAACTGCTGCCAAATTGCTTCAAACTGTTTACTTAAGAATAATTAAATTTGTTCTTTGCAACATGCGCTGTGGTTTGAATCCATGATGGAAAAACTAGCGGTTATATATACTCCCAAGCACATGGAAATCTGTCTGCTACATCATGACAGAAAAGTGACACAGTTGAAAAGCACTTTGGCTAAAAATAACTTGCCCACCAACGGAATGTCGTAACAAACTCACTACTTTTTGGCTGACATTTCAGTACCTAATGGTATTTAGTTGTCATTCAGATCAAAACAAAAACCAAGTTAAATCAGTCCAGATCCAATAACTCAAAAAATAGGTAATTAACCCTTAGCTCATAGACTTATTTATAATTTTTTTACAGAATCCTTACCATGCACAATTGGGACATTTAGCCATTGAGTCGCCACTGACTCTCTGACAGAGAATCCCACCCAGTAACCCCACATATATACCCCACTAATTCCCCTAACCTATACATCTTGGGATACGAAAGGACAATTTAGCATGGCCAATCAACCTAACTTGCAGATCTTTGGACCGTGAGAGGAAACTGGAGCACCTGGAAGAAACCCATGCATGGGGAGAATGTGCAAACTCCACACAGGCAGACATCCAACGCCTGAATTGAACTCGGGTCCCTGGTGCTGAGAGGCAGCAATGCTAACCATTGTGCCACTCTGCCACCCCATTTAACTTAATGAAATGTTGACAAGAATTCTAATACCAGAGCTGGAAAATATGATTATTTTAATTGGGAGTGCTTTTTTTTTGCATTTAACAAATAATAATCACAAATTATAAAATGATGAAGGGGATAGATAGAGTGAACGTTCAAAGACTATTTCCTCGGGTGGATGGAGCTATTACAAGGGGGCATAACTATAGGGTTCGTGGTGGGAGATACAGGAAGGATATCAGAGGTAGGTTCTTTACGCAGAGAGTGGTTGGGGTGTGGAATGGGCTGCCTGCAGTGATGGTGGAGTCAGACACTTTAGGAACATTTAAGCGGTTATTGGATAGGCACATGGAGCACACCAGGATGATAGGGAGTGGGATAGCTTGATCTTGGTTTCAGATAAAGCTCGGCACAACATCGTGGGCCGAAGGGCCTGTTCTGTGTTGTACTGTTCTATGTTCTATGTTCTAATGTGAATGGAAAGCTATTACTGCGAACACTTTAAATATGAACTGATCAAAAGGAGTCAACAAGGATTTGTGGAAAATAATTCAAGTCTGACTGACCTAGTTGATCCTTTTGATCTCTTAACTGGATGGTGGACAGAGAAGTGTCTATGGACATAGTTTATATGGACTTCCAGAACGCAGCTGATTAGATTCCACACAAAAGATTATTAGCATGAAATGAAAGCATGTGGAACCGGACATAACCTTGTGACGTGCCTTGGCAGAAAGGAGACAGAGTAGGGGTAAAGGAAAAGTCTTCTGGTGAGATGTAGCAAGTGGGTGAAGGAATAGAGACTTGAATTATCCAAGTTTCCTGATGATTAAGTTAGGACTCGACTCTTTCAAACCCTCTAGTGTTGATTTGTCACACTGCTTGGCCAACATTCAGCATCGGATGAGGAAATATTTCCGACAGTGAAATGTAGAGAAGATCCAAGAATATGGGACCATTGTGATTATGTTACATGCATGGTAATACAGAAGGCTTGACTAATGACCCAGAAAAATGAGTTCAAATCTCACCAGAACAAATGGAATATTTAAATATAATTAATTAAATCTGTGATTTTTTCAAAAGCCAGAATCTATAATTGTGAACATGAAACTGCTGGATTGTTGTAAAAATCCAACTGGTTCAGTAATGCCCTTTAGCGTTGAGATCTGCACCTCTATTCGGTTTGAGCTACATGACTCTAAATCCCACAGCAAAATGTTTGACTCTTAACTTCTCCCTAAAAAGGTCCAACAAGCCATTAAGTTCTATTTAAGAAGGTGGCTAAACATTACCTTCTCAAGGCAGTTAGGATTGACAATAAATGCTGACCAGGCCTTGACACCCACATTCTCATGAAAAACTTTAAAAAGCAAAATCATAGCATAAGGTATAGGCTGCCTCAGATCAGTTGCTGCTAAAACTCTCATTCATACGATTGTTACCTCTAGACTCCTAGTGGGAAGATCAAAGCCATTGTTTCCAATCTCCATCACTTATCTTGGGGTCAATTGGCCTCCTATGTTGCAGGAGAATTGGGGCAAAGGGCAATGGGGGTCAGGAGGGGAGTATGGTAAAGGCTGGTGAAGGTGGAGTGGGAGTTGCTCACCAGGTTAAATACAAATCTATAACTGTGCTCACCTAACTATTTCCTGTATTGAATCCAGGTATGGAGCATTGCACTCTAACTGCTAACTTCTGCAGGCTCAGCTAACCACCCACTTCACAGCAGCAAATGTCTTCTTCCCATTTCTGGAGTCTAGGACCATCTTCCCGCCCATCTTCCTAGCCCTCACTGCACCCAGCAGCACATTGTGACATATCATTGAACCAGGGTACAGCCTTTGCCTTTCCTCTTCTTTTTCTATCTCCCTTCAAATGCTCCCAACTCTTCCAAATTTCCTCTGAACATTTGTCTTCTGAATATCAAGATGAAATCACACCACGTGGATGCACATCAGTCCTGCACATATACAGGGGAGATGCAAAACTTAGAAGTGAGATGATATATTTCTGCTGAATTGGGCGGTCCCACATATTCCATGACCTTCAAGATTTTGTTCCTGTTATTATGCACCCCGCTCAGATTCCACTCCGTTGCAGTATTTTCCCTTTTTTTTGCGTAAGGTTCTATTGCAGCTCTAAGTGTTACAGAATGTGACCGATAAAAATTGATGAGAGCAGCCTTAACTCAGTTTCTCATGATCATAGGAGGTTAATGCAAAAGTGCCAATAGTTTTTTACGTTGACAAAATCAGCTGGTTGGCATTACTGGCAGGAAAGTCTACAGTGGATATTGTTTGATTGTCGATGGAGATTTGCTCTGTATTCAGATACAGTTCTGTTGTGGACTCAGTGTAGAAGATGTGACGATGCTTGGCACTAGCACTGGTGAGCAATTGCAGAATGTTATTCTGTATCCCAGCAATATTTTCGTCAGTGCAAAATTTACCATTTTCCTCTGAAGTTTCTGAATTTTCTTTAACTATGAAGGAAATATTGGATCCAAAATTCAACTAAAGATTAGAACTGTAATTATTATATAGCGTTTAAAAATACTTGAGGGTTTTTAAAGAAAGCTTAAATGAAATATAAGTATATGAAAGCAAATATAAAGGTATAAAAGTAAATAAAAGTTCAGCATGTCTACAACCTTAATACTATACTGTCCAAAATTTCAGTTGATGCAGAGGAAGAAACTCATTATCTCCTTGAAGCATATTTCAAAGATTCCTTTTTTTGCTACATTTGCACATTTACCATTGAGTTGTAAGTTTCTAATTAATTAAGATGATAAGCAATTAACTTCTGTTACTTTATATTTAACCTTTTTATAGATAATTTGACTTGCTGCTTAACTTTTCAAATCCTAATGGAATTGCTGGTGAGGTACATCTTAACAGAACCATATTTAAAATGTGTACTTATTTCATGTTTCGAGATTGCTTAAGCACTTAAAATTTCATGTCAAATGTTCAAAATTCTAACAAATACTCCTACACACAAATGCAGATATTTAACCTCGAGTGTCATTGTTCACAGATGTACATAAATAATTGTGGGGTAGATGCTTACGTTTGTGGCCTGGCATTGTCAGAAATGAAATATCTGTAAAGGAGGTTTGCATCTCAATAACTGAATCCATCTGATTTTGCTTCCATTGAAATTGACACAAAAAATGACATTTTCTGTAACCAACATTGTTACCCCCTTGCCAAGTTATCTTACTGTGTCCTGCTTGGTTATTGCTTAAACGTCCAGGTAATAAAGATGAAAATCTATCTCTGCATGTTTCTCTCTTCTGCTGCAATTATCTCTCGACTTATTTTCCATTCAAATTATTTGTCTCCCTCTCACTATTTGCCTCTTGCACTCTTCTGTCATTGCCTCTGTATTTCTCCAACTTCCTATTCTTTTGCAATTTGACTCCTTTTCTGTTTTTTTTGCTTCCTCACATTTATGTCTTGCAATTTTTCTGTTTGTCTTTCACTTTTTTTCAACTTTTGCCTTTTTTTATAAAGCAAAGACATGTGACTCATTGGCAGCTATCATGAGCTGGATCACTGGTGAATGTGCACGTAGGATGAAGTGAAGCACAATAGCAATCTGCAAAATGTGTGGATCAGAAAGCAGGAAGGGATTTGAAGAAATGAGAGTGGGAGAAGGGATCATGGAACAGACTCGGACAGGTTCCTGAGGATGGGAGTTAATTAAAGACTGGCATCTGGAATGGGAAGGGAATAGGCAGCTCCAAGGCAAAGAAATCCAGTTTAAAATGAAAAAGATTCATGGCCAATTTTAACTCCTTGTAGAAACTGATGAGAGCAAATAGCAATCCCTTGTGGGGATGCAGCAGATTTTGAATGCTGGATCTCAATCCAATCCTGCTGGTCAGCTGCTTCTGACAGAAAGCAGGAGTTGGCAGGTGGAATTGCAGGAGGACCGAGTATTTGTTGTTTCCCATGTTTGAGGCGGTCATCCCCTGCCACTTATGTGTTGCAATGCCCCTTGTCAGTCCAAGCCTGGATGTTATCCATGTCCTGCTGTAGGCTGGATTAAACTGCTTCACTATGCAGCTGAACAGTGTAGAATCTACAGTGCAAACTCTGAACCCTGACATTATGGTGGAGAAAGGATCAGTGATAAAACAGATGAAGGTGGTTGGATGAAGATTGCTATAATGCATTTCTAGTTGGTGAGACACAGAAGATAGATTGTGTAACATTTTATTTCACACTTAAGTGACATTAAGAGGAGTATAGCGCAAAAGTACATTTATGCAATTATGTTGAAACCACGATTCAGAGCTTCCTGTGTATTTCACAAATATGGGTTGCTTACTTCCAAGAGCAAAGTATTGTCTATGCTGGAAATCTGAAATGGGCTGATGACTTACCAGCTGCTTTGGTAGCTATGGCATTTCAGATTGCCTGCATACCAGCAGAAAACAGAGCGTAATGAATGTGGCCCCCAAGCATGTGCAAGGAATGCTGCATGTCAGCTTTGCTGTTGATCCAGATACATTTAAAAAGCACGCATAGTGGCATTGATAAAAAGGAGAGCAAAATAAAATCATCTCTGAGAATTAGCCTTGCCAGCTTTGGTTGGATGTATTCCTGGAAGTTTCATCCGATGACCTCAAACCGATCCATCCATTCAAAGGGCCTTTTCTCTCCCTCTTCCATGTTTGACTAACTAATAAACAGAAGTGTTCAAAAGAACTGAAAGCAGTGTACATTTACTTATAATATTTGTGTGACTTTTCTCCTAGGGTGTTTGTAACAGTATCCAGGAGATGATTAATCTTCTCTGACGAAGGGTCATCCTGATGCTATCAGACTGCTGAGATTTTCCACAATTTTCTGTTTTTGTTTCAGGTTCCAGTATCTGCAGTATGTTGCTTTTACCTTGATGATTAATCTTTAATTCCTGGAGGCCCATGGTAATCCTGAAAGGTGGACAACCCTACTCAGAGTGATCTTGCATCCTCCCACAACATGAAAAGATTTTGAATGTCATTTTAGCGTCAGTGTGCCACAACTGCTGGCACAGTACCAGCTCCACCAGTGCAGATTAGATAATTAACTTCAAAGAGATGATTGCCTAAGAAATCCTAATTTTGTGTTTCAAAGTGCCATCATACACATTACTGCTCAAATTAGCTGAGTGACATTACCTGCTTTATATTCAAGCAAGTCTCTAGAGCAATGACGTCAAGGCCTAAGTGGTAGATTAGGACTATGTACTAATGAGCAGAAATTGTTGCATGTGATAACTTGAACCTCTCAAACCAAGCGACTGCTATAATTAAACATCTGATACATTTTTTTTCATTTTAAATTAATCTGCATGCAAAACCCTATTGTGTTACTTTGGTGTCCTTGCTCAGCTCATTAACACATTTGGTGACTACATTTTCTTTAATTTTCTGCCAAAAATGTATGTGTTACAACGCTGCATAGTGGATAGCTAAACAGAGAAGCAATTGTCAGGGTACTACGGGTTGATGAATATACAGGGCATTAATTTAATAATCAAATTCCAACAGAGTAGCTCTAAGTCAAAATTTAAACTGGTTTATATTTTAGTGAATGCAGAACTCAAAAGCCCAGAGCTCCTCTAACATTAATTATGCCCCTGTAACAAGAATAGTAGCAAAGGAAAATTATCATAAAATGATTCCCTTAGCTTTTTATTTATATGTTGGTGCTTGCTGCCATCGCTTCCCTTCCATCAGCCGGGACTTGCCCATTTACAGTCAATGCTGTTCACCAAAGGTGGTTTCTGTGGAGAGGATTGTTTCTGACCCGCCTTTTGCTCTCTGATGCAAAACTGAGACCAGATAGTGTGGCAAGGATATCACTTCATATCTTCGAGTCCAGCTGATTTGAATAAATAACTCGCATTTATTGATATATTCGCAAATTATTTCGGCCGTGTTAGCTACTTCCCTTGTACCGACGTATTTATTATTTATCCCTTGTTTTCTATAAGGAATTCAGACATTCTTCCTGGCCAGGGGATTGTGTTTCAATTATTTATTGCTTCAGAAATGCCAAATGGTAAATTCTATTGGATTTTTAAAAAATGTCAAAGCTGCTTAAATGAAATTATATTCAATCATCAATCCTGTGCCATTATAACGTTTCCTCTCATTGTAAATAGTGAGGGCATAATTATGATAAAAGCTAACACTTTTAACCCGCCCTCTGTTGTATTTGACATTGATGAACCGCATTTAGATTCCAAATAAGAACATTCTATTAGAGCACTGATGCTATTTGCACTGATTCCCTGTTTGAGAAGCCTTTTAATGTTTCACTGGACCGAACATGCTGCCATTGCTTCGGTGCAGAAATTCGAGGCAATGATGGAGTGAGCGCCATTTAGCATGACATGCATGCTATCACGTGTTGCTCTGTAAGAAGCCTCTGTGACAAACCTGTAGAGAGCTCCACCCTCCATTAAAATCAATGGAGTGATCGAGTTTGCTGACTCAACAATGTGGTGGCCACAGCCACTTAGACTGATTGTGACTGGTGAACTCCGAATCAGTAAGTATAGCATGGCTGCCGACTATTGAATCGTTCTAGGAACTTCACTGAAATCTTAAACCTCAGTGAAGGAATTTTTAAAATTGTGTTTTAAAATAGTAAGGCCTGGTCTGTTTTTCTCTGGCTGATCTTACTTTCATGTTCATATTATTTAGCTATACAGATTGCAACTGGTAACAGGGCAGGCAGCTCGGCAATCACACTAAATTGTTAATAATTCTTAACTCCGATTTTTTTTATATTGTATAGCTTCAGTACAAACCCACCAATTTAAATAAACCACATCTGGATTATCTGTCCATTATATATTACAGACCACGTTATCAGATAAAACCATTGCTCCGTTATGTGTTGGGTCCCGGGACCTTGAAACAAACATCATCAATGCACGGGATTGAAGAGTCTCACAAGGAACATTCGGTCGGAGTTTCTTATTGACGTGTTCACAAAAATAAAACGAGCGATTAATTCCAAGACTCTGCCACAATGGAGGGGAAAATTACCTGGGATGCAACCATCTTGTAAAATAAATTATAAACGTCCCAGATTAAAAGAACATTGATGAGTGCCGGGGAATTTCATTGTCAGATTGGCAGATGGTCAAATACAGAAGAGGCCGTGTGGATTTCAAAATGAGGAGTACTTCACACCAACAGAGCAAGGAGCAGCCATGGTTGTTCACCCAGGAGGGACAGGAGGGCAGAACATACGGAACTGAAATTGAAGAACAGCAACAGGGTAGAAGCGAAGCCTGCAAATACTGTACAGAAATGGAACACAACTTCAGTGAGAAAATAAAACCCAAATCAGCGGAGAGAAAAACCCAGAGCAGTATATCACATGTGGAAAGGTTTTTTTCTGCCAATACGCTACTGCTTGTTGTAAACATGTGAATAAAAAAATACTACTGCTAAAAGATATTTCAAAAGCAAAATAGAAATACAGAACATAAACAATGGTGGTGTAAATATCAGAGTAAACTCAATGAAAATGAACTCAACTAGACCTATGTTGCAGAATTGCCAGTATGATCTGTGAGGGTAATTATCTTCAGCACATTTTGCAGTTGTATAATATATACATATGTGGACCTATATTCAAATGTAGAATTTCAATGCACCAAAGTACATCCCATTCATTTTCATTTATACAGAATTTATCATCCAGACCTAACACTGCAATACCAATGCTGTCCAAGTATCAAATAGTTGTTGCACTGACTGCTGTTCCAGGAGCAATGCCAAACCAGGTGTTCAGGTGTTTCACACACATATATATTTATATATAATATATGCCCATATATATATATAAAAATATAAATAAACGCACTTTACCAATCCCACAGGTTCAAGCGGGAGGGTTAAATCTGGCAAGAAAGAAAATGTCAGCGTTTCTGGGAGCCGACTCTAACCAACCAACTTCCAGGTTTCACTCCAGCGTTCAGTTGTGTTGTCTGTAATGCCCTATTGTTATTTGGATCTTTAAATTAGTGCATTACAACTAGCTTTTAACCAGCATTTAAATTTAACCGCACTAACATTCCCTCAGCACTGAAATAAATGCTGAGAAAACTGAATGCCAATTTAAGTAGCACAGTAAAAGACAGACAAACAGCAGCAATAAACAGTCTGCTTCACCACCTTGCCCTGGGGAAAGGGTTTACTGAAGGTACTTGTGTATCAATGTCAGACACTGGCTGATGGCATGGAGCAACAGGTAGGAAGTGGGGGTATTTTCCACTAACATGGTCATCTTCAGTCATCATCCCTCTCATTGTCCATCTGCACTTCACTCCAACCAGCCTGCTGGAGAACAGATTAGTGCTGTGCTCCAAGACCAAGGTTAAGATGCCTGGCATCCTGTTTATGGTGCCAGACATGTTGGCATACTGAGTATTATCAGGAAACTATTAATTCAAACACTCAGCTGATGTTCTGGGGACCCACGTTCCAATCTCACCACAGCAGATGGTGGAATTTGTATTCAATTAAAAAAAATTGAAATTAAGAATCTACAGATGACCGTGAAACCATTGTCGATTGTCGGAAAAACCCATCTGGTTCACTCATGTCTTTTAGGGAAGGAAATCTGCTGTCCTTACCTGGTCTGGCCTACATGTGACTTCAGAGCCACAGCAATGTGGTTCACTCTCAACTGTCCTCCAAGGGCAACTAGGGATGGGCAATAAATGTTGGCCAGCCAGCGATGCCCATGTCCCACAAGCTAAATGTACTGGCACATCACATGGTTGGCACACATTGGTTACAGGGGAGTTAAGGAAATTTCTGTATTGTGCAAGAATCAAAGATCTCTTTTTTCTATCCACTATTCATTGAATGTTCTCATTAATGTTGTACTTGCCATCCTGTGCGACATGGCTCAGCTGTCTCTCCCTTCCATGTATTGTAAAGGACATTGTCTGGGATCACTTTCAAAGGGGATAATCGAAATGTTATAAGTGAACTCAAAGCCTTGTAAGGATTTTGCCAACCAACATCCTGCGATGGATCCATAAAGGATAGTACAGAAATTGCTTTTTTGGCTGCTAATTTTCTTGTCTTGCTTGACTGTTCCCACCAGCCCCCACAATACCTAGGCAGCCAGACACTTTTGTTTTCCCTCCTTGATGTCCCCAAACTCACTGTCTGCCCTCCCTTAGATCTCTCTTCTACTACTCCATGCCCCCAACCTTACTCCACCTTCCATCCTCATTATTGACTCATCCTTGGTGGTCCCAAGCCTATGTGGAAGCTACCATTCTACTGTTCCTCTCCTTTATATTGCAGAATTCAACAAGGAAAATTGCTGACCTCTGACTCAACTGCACAAAACCTTTAATTGTTGCACGCCACCTTTAAATGCATATGAACCATGTGCCATGAGATTCTTGTGTGCCTCTCAAAGAGTCATCATAAAGTCATAGGGGTCTACAGTACAGAAAAGGCCCTTTGGCTCAACATTTTATCTTTAAGGTAGGATATAATTAAAAATTACTTATTCTAATGATTATTAAAAGCATACAAATATATTACAAATTGAAACTCATCACAGGATGGTGTGAGACCTGAAATGCCCCAAACATGAAATTGACTTAACCACTTTAATCTCTGCATATCAATCCACCATCAGGAAATCAAAATTTTGGCTCCTGCCTAATCCAGTCACTCTGCTCACAAGGTTTCTTGATCTTGAATGCTCTGTAAAATCCCCCCCTTCAAGTGTCTACCAGTCTGAAAATCTCAACCTGTCAGGGACTGTTCACTCTTGGGGGAGGGTGGTAAGGTTCTCTCAGGATGGCATTGTGGTTAGCACTGTTACCTCAGAGCTCAAGGGACCCAGATTCGATTCCTGCCTCGGGTGACTGTGTGGAGTTTGCAGAGTTCTCCCTGTGTCTGTGTGGGTTTCCTCCTGGTGCTCTGGTTTCCTCTCACAGTCCAAAGGTGTGCAGGTTAGATGGATTGGCCATGGTAAATTACCCCTTGGTGTCCCAAGATGTCCAGGTTAGGTAGATTAGCTATGGGAACTGTGTGGGATTATAGAATGTCTCCAGTGTATAAGAAGGACATTGAGCCCATAGCACTTTCACCGACTACAATCCCAGCCAGACCCTATCCCCGTAACCCCATGTATTTACCCTCTTAATCCTCTTGATATTAAGGGGCAATTTAGCATAGCCAATCCACCTAACCCGCACATCTTTGGACTGTGGGAGGAAACCAGAGCTCGCGGGGGAAACACATGGGGACAATGTGCAAACCACACAGACAGCAGTCCAAGTCCGGAATTGAAACCTGGTCCCTGGCGCTGTGAGGCAGCAGTGCAAACCACCGTGCCACTCCAACGGGGACAGGGCAGGGGAGAGAGCCTGGGTAAGATAGTCTGTCAGAGAGTCAGTGCAGACTCGATGGGCCGAATGGCCTCTTCTGCGCTGTAAGGATTCTATGATTCTATGAATAAAGTTGCCATTGTGAGGACTGCAGGTGGGCTTCACTTGTACATCCCCTTTTGCTTGGGTGTACTGCTTGTTGCCCGCTGTTCAGCTGGGCTGGCAAAAAAGAGACACCTGGCATGAGGAAATTAATGAATAAATCCTGGCCATAACCTCTGATGTGGGGTAACCTGTTTGATGCTGGCTGACTTTCAGGCATAAACAAGGTTTCAGGAAAGACGATGGAGAAAGCCACAACCTAGTTTGCAACATTCTCACCAGACTTAGCGCGAACTGGAAAGGTCATGGATTTTTGACTCCCTTAAATATAAAGAGAAACAATCCGAAAATATGTTAACACAGGACTCCGAATGAATGATAAAAAAATAACCTTAAACCTCATCCTGGTTTCTGACTTGCAGAATGTGGAAGAATTAAACTTTGATTGGCATCATCCCGCACTATTCTCTCACCAAACAATTAAATGCGGATTGACCTAATGATCTGTTTACTAACATCAATTCAATTTCTTGGCTTTAGTTGAGCTGCAGACTAGTTCACTACATCATTTAAGACTCATGTTCTTATAAATAGTGCAATATCCAATTTGCCCTAAGCAATACAATGGAAGATCCATTGGTATGTAATCAGCATATGATTAAGTTGTGCTTTTTACACAATTAACTGGGCACAGTAGCGGTGTCAGAGGACTAAATATTATCACAACTATTTTAATCATTAGAAATTGTCTAATGCGTGATTTAAGAAAATTATATGGCCCATTAAATTGACATTTAAGCTAAAGATATTATTGAAGTCTTTAATAAATATGGCAATTGAAGCAAATTTATTAAGAATTCAGACAATAAAATAAAGTCATTGTGGTCATCGCTAATACATTTATTAACATTCTTCGGGAACACAACAGAGTAGCTGCTGAGGATAATTGATTGGTATCATTATAAATGTGTTTTCAGAAAGTATTTGGAAAGACTTGTAATTAAAGTAAAAGTTTATGGTTTTTGGTTGGCTGTATTAATTGATAATTAGAAAGAAAATAATTCTATTAGAACTTCTATTTTCTGAGGTAGATCCATGAAACCATGCCTTTCAATAACATGATTAATGTGAAGATTTTTTAAAACTAAGTCTGAAATTCTGCCAGTCTTGTTGCACTGCTGGAGGTGAGACAGGGTGAGACTTCTGCTCATTATGATGTTGCCCAGTTGACCCGCACTGTAAATGCCTAGTTTAGCAGAGACCTGGTGCAAGAGCAATACTGCTAATTAAAGGAAAAGGTGCAACAAGCATTGTAGTATGGATAAAACCAATATTAGGAAATCCATATATTAGAAATATTAAATATCAGAAATATTGGACATTCACCCAGTAGAATAGGAGGGATTGACTGTTTGGGTCAGGGACTGCAAACCTGTCAAAGATGAAGTATGCACTCCGTGGAAAGGGGTGGGGGTGACACCTTCTTGAACACAAGACTTACTTGCACAATAAAACGAAATTTAACAATCTCACCAAAGTGGCCAAGGTATGCTGTTAGCTCCTCCTCCTCTGATCAATTTCTTTATTTCCATGGCATTCCTTCATTCATTATCCACAAGGTATTCAAGAGCTGTACTTTGATGCACAACTCCTTTCTCTTATTCAGTGACCTGCCACCTGTTATCTGTAAGCGTGCCTCGCCTCAAAATGTGTGCAATCTTGCCCTCCTGGGAAAGGTTCTGTAACTCACCAGACCTGACCTTCCTTGCTTTTTGCCATTAAATAATCAGATGTATCCAAGTGTTATATAAAGCTCAGCTTAAACTTAATTGCTTCTCTCCAAGAAGAGAAGATAACCCAGATCCACTGGGAATCTCAGGCCACTGGTTGTAGTTACTGTGACACAAATATTTGACACTTTATCCTGATGAAATCTTGGAGAGTCTGAGCATGCATATGCTGGAACCTCTTGGGGATGAAGATGTAGGAAGGTCAATGGTAGCGGCAAGTTTTTCTGGGTTTCAGAATGTGAACACACTAGCAAGGGACATGACCAAATTACTGTCCTGGATTAGTTGAAGCACATTTGCTCATTGAATCAGGTGATCATGGGTTCAAGTCTTCACAGAAGAAGTCTTACTCCAGAGAATTGAGAATATGCATAATCTATGCTGACTTCATTTGTTTGCACTATCAAACATGAGACATGCAGTTGTGCATCTACTAGAAAAAAACTTTCAGTAGTTACAATATGATCAGAAACAAACAAAAATAAATAAGCTGGCTCCCACATGCACTATATTCTAAAGAGTATAATCCATTAAGAAATATTATTAATAATACAACAAAACAAAATGCGAGGGAACTACAATCAATAGGCAGGTCACAATGTGTAGTATTTTTAAAGGATAGGCTTGCAGACCACAAAAGGAGAAACCAACAAGAGCTTTATTGGAAAAGTGTTTACTCTACAGATTATTAAGATAGGCTGCCCATTTGTCCATGCAAACAGCAAATGATGGCATTAGGGCCTCATGTGATCAGTCCCTTAAACTGCCCTGTTCCAACTAGGAACAACATGAATTCACAACACTTTCCTCCCATTTACATCAGAGGTTCCTGCAATGAAACACACTATAACATTAACAACCAAAATTCTCAATATGAGCAATTAATAAACACAACAGTCAATAGGTTAGACGTGTCAGAGGAAGTCGGTTTCTGGGTGGTTGTTGGCGAGCCACAAGCGTCTGCTTTTTGTGTTGATTGCAACCTCTTTTTTTGGTTTAGTTTGGGCATCATGCATGGTTGTCTTCACCGGAGATTGACTCAGTACTGAAGTGTTCTCAACTGAGGTGCTGTCTTTCCCAATTGTTTTGGGTATTGTCAGGTTTCCAAGTATGTCCAGGTCTTCATTTGGCACAGCTAGTTGCAGACTCGCAGTTGATTCTGTCTCTGGCAAACTGGTTCGGGTTGCCAAAATTTGGTCTACATGTCTTTCCATACCACATCATCTCAGGTTTGTATGGTGTTGGAGACCGGTCCTGTCCATGCTAAGACGATGGCAGGTATCCACTTCTTACTGGTGGTATAGTTCATTGCCAACACTTCTTGACCATTCTGAAAACACACATTTAGTTCTCACATTGTATATCCTGACCTTGCTGTTTCTTCATAACAATTTCTCTTTTCCTGGGCAGCTTAAGCAAATCAAATGCTGTGTGTAATTAACGTTTTATCAAGAGCAATGCTGGAGAACTTTGGATTGTCGAATGTGTAGTATTCTTGTACGTCATCTGTTCTATAGTGATAGTGGAGTCAGACACTTTAGGAACATTTAAGTGGTTATTGGATAGGCACATGGAGCACACCAGGATGATAGGGAGTGGGATAGCTTGATCTTGGTTTCAGATAAAGCTCGGCACAACATTGTGGGCCGAAGGGCCTGTTCTGTGCTGTACTGTTCTATGTTCTATGTCATCAGGAATTGGCTCAATGCTTTGGATAATGAACCTTGCTCTCTAGTTACCTTCAATGAATGTTTCATTATCTAAAAAAGCCATTCTGCCCTCCCAGTGGCATGATGATAAGGAGAAAATTAGATGTGTTGATTCCCATTCTCCTTTAAATAGTTAATGAATTTTGGCAAAACTTGCAAATTGTTCAGGGTAACCAAATCTTCCGAAAATCCCACTCAGTCTTTCTATTGTTTGCTCCAAGGATATTGTCTTCATAATGGCGACTTCAGGCCATTTCAAGTGCATGTCGACCACAGTGAGAAACATACGTCCTTCAAATGGTCCTGCATAATCTATATGTACTCTTTGCTATAGCCCTTTTGGCCATTCCCATGGATATAATGTGCTAAGTGGTGGCAATTTGTGAACCTTTGCACACGATGAACACATCCTCACCTTTGGTATTGAGCCCTGGCCACCAAAAATAGCTTCTAGCTATCTCCTTCATCCTTACCAGACCATAGTGACATTTGTGTAGATGGTTTCATACAAGTTTCCTTCATAATGGTGGAATGATGACTCATTCTCCAGAGGAGACAACCAGCCTGTACTCTGGGTTTGTTTCTTGCGATATTGCCACAAAGTACCATGTGCATAACTTGGTGACTGTTGTGGGTCACTTCTGGTATGCTTCTTAGCTTGTCCTGTGAGAATGTCAGCTGATCTCACTGAAACCTACAAAATCTGAATATTATGACAGGGGACGCTGAGAGATTGTTTTGGGAAATTTAAAACATGGGGACACATTCTCAGGATAAGGTGATAATCATTTAGAACTGAGATGATGAGAAATCTCTTTACTCAATGGGTTGTGAATCTTTGGAATTCAGAACCCCAGAGGGTTATGAATGCTCCATCATTGAATACATTTAAGACTGATGAATGCTCCATCATTGAATACATTTAAGACTGGCATTGATAGGCAATTAAAGAATAGGGTGGCAGACTGGTAAGTGAAGCTCAAGATCAGCCCTGATGGTATTGCATGGTAGAGCAGGCTTGACAGGGCCACATGGCCTACTCTGACTCATATTTCTTGTGTTCTTGTGATTTCATCCAGGTTACGCTAATAAAACAAATGCAAACTAACAAAGTTTACCCAAATTATCACATTGACACAGCTACTTACTTAAATGATTAATACTGTTGGGGAAAAATATGACATTATGCATATCATCACTAATTAAAGATTTTACTCAAAATATTGATGCATGCTCCACAGTAAAGCTGAATTTTTATATCCAAATTAATGAAGCACCAGGATTGAACTCAACAGGTTGATACCAATCAAGCTAATTGTAATTAAAACATAGGGGGATATAGAATTTGAAATTCTAAAAAATTCTAGATTGTTTCCTTGGGCATGTGTGTTTGTTTTCTGTCTGTAAGCAAGCTACAGTTCATCCTAGAAGCATTTGAACCTCATTTTGTCAAGCAAGTTGCTGCCTCACAGTGCCAGGGTTCAATTCCAGCCTCGGGTTACTGTCTGTGTGGAGTTTGCATATTCTCCCGTACCAGAGTGGGTTTCCTCTGGGTGCTCAGGTTTCCTCCCACAGTCCAAAGGTATGCAGGTTAGGTGGATTGGCCATGCTAAATTGCCCCTTGGTGTCAGGGGGACTGGTAGGGTAAGTACATGGGGTAATGGGGATAGGGTCGAAGTGGGATTGTTGTCAATGCAAGCTCAATGGGCAGAATGGCCTCCGTCTGCACTGTAGGGATTCTATGACTCTTCACTGAGCTGGAAAAGTATGTCTTGTGTATTTTTAAAGCTTAATTTTACCTTGAGAAATGGTAATTATGTGTTTGGTGCAGTGGGATTGGAAAATGAAAAATGGCAATGTTAGCCTGAGAGAGAATTTAAATGATGACAAGAAGTGAACAATCTGAGTGGCTTCTTCATTTGTACATTCTTAAGTCTCTTAACTAATTTTAATGTGTGGTTCACTAAAAATAGCCATCCACTGCTAAATTGTACCTGAGGCAGCAGCATGTGCTACTTAACCATCCTTTGTGTGTTAATTGTCTGATGAATAATGAAATTGGCTATGGTATAAGTGCTTGCTATTTGTAACAGAAGTAATGTTGCATTCATTAATCCTCTTATGTAAACACCATTCAACATCACGGACATGGAGCTGACTGGCAGCCGAAAAAAAACTGATCAAAAATAATCAAAAATTGAAACCCAATGTAAATTATAACAGATGTCGCAAATTCCTAAGCTACATTTTGAACTTTTGGAGGCGATTTTAACTGGGTCCATCTTGCTAAAACTGGAAGTTGGCAACGAGGGTGGGGTTAGTTAAAACTGCCTGAAAGATGCAATCCACTGACATCCATGTGGATCCTGCCAGGTACTATTTTGAACTTTGACAAAGGGTCATCAGGACTCAAAACATCAGCTCTTTTCTCTCCTTACAGTTGCTGCCAGACCTGCTGAGATTTTCCAGCATTTTCTCTTTTGGTTTCAGATTCCAGCATCCGCAGTAATTTGTTTTTATCCACTATTTTAATCTGCTCTTTTCATTAGGTGAGGGGGAAGAGAGTTCGGAAACTGTCTGATTTCTTGTCCAATAACCAGATTGGTCTACTATGACATAGTCAGAGCCCTGCTACTGTTTTAACCCTGAATCTGAGCAGTAAAATGGCAATGTTTCCTACTAGGTACACTTAACAGAAAGAGAAGTCGAGGCCAGATGAGACTCCAAAAGGTAAGTCTTTTTACTTAGTAATATAAAATTTAAATCAAAAAGCACTGGAATCATTAAATCTTTAGTTTACTCTGTTTCTCTCCACAGCAACCTGAGGATTTTGAGCATTTTCTATTTTTATTTCAGATTTCAACTTCTGCAATATTTTGCTTTTCTATAAGTCCTTTTAAACTTTATTTTCCTTTGCACTCTTGCCTCTCTTGGCTCTGCAAGGAAAATTTAGGTCTCTATGGTCCAGGCTCCCAATCCTTCAATCGCAAGGCCCTCCTGAAAATTTGATCTCTGCAGCTTACCTGAGTGTCAGGAGCCATTCCTTTGGACCCCAGTGGCAACCTTGTGCTATCCAACATTATACTCTTGCCTGCTGGTCAGGAGCTCTCTGCCAGTTTCAAGGAAGAAAACTGGCCAAAGTCATGCAAGTGGGGCATATGAATTAAAAATCTCATTCTGCTGTGGTTAGAATGGTTTATCAACTGCCTCAATCCCCATCTATATATAGGATGGCACAGTGGCACAATGGTTAGCGATGCTGCCTCACAGCACCAAGACCCAGGTTCCATTTCCAGCTTGGGTCACTGTCTGTGCGGAGTCTGCATGTTCTCCCCGTGTCTGCATGGGTTTCCTTCGGGTGCTCCAGTTTCCTTCCACAGTTCGAAAGATGTGCTGGTTAGGTGCATTGGCCATGCTAAATTCTCCCTCAGTGTACCCAAACAGGCATCTGAGTGTGGCGACTAGGGGATTTTCACAGTAACTTAATTGCAGTGTTAATGTAAGCCTACTTGTGACACTAATAAATAAGCTTTTAAATTAAAACCTAAGTAAAAATCGAGGCATTTGGTGATGTTTATGAATTACATCAACTTTATACTCAATGAAGCAAAGAGATATAGTGACTAATCACTTTGGTAAAACATCTCAAGGCTTTTCACACAATGAAAATATTTGAAGTGCAATAATTATTGTTATATAAGCAAAACATAATTTAATATTCTGGTTGGATTGTAGTCCCAGAATTAACACAAGTTTATTCTTTTTTCTCTTTCTACTAATAGATGGCATGCATGAATAAAACAGTTAACTGGCTTGAATTTGGGTAAAGATATCTCTTTGCAGTCAGGCATTAATGATGCCGGGGTCAAACATCCATACCAGCAATGAAAAAAATGATGGGCTATTAATATTACTGGTTATTTATTTTACATGTTCAAATAATTTATGGCAAGTGCACCAAATCTCTTTATCATTTTCCCTTTTTAACTTCATACCTTGCATGAATTTATGATGTTTGGCTCTATTACTAATTTGTTATTCTAATTCTGCGCTACAGAGATTGAGTTGGCAAAATTCCAAAGTGGATTATGGTTAGCTTCAACAATGTGCTTAATCCGAGCAATTTATTTTAAGTTTTCACCACAAGTCATCGATGTTCAAATAAAAACATAGAAGTTTATGGTACAGAAACATGCCACTCAGCCCATAAAATTGTACAGGAAACTCATCGTTTCTGGTATGTTCTGTTTTTTTTCTATACTTATTTCCAAAATGTATTAATTCATGTTTGTTTGGATTGAATTATATTGACTACCTACCTGTCCATCCAGCAGATTTTACTAACTTTCCTTATTTGATGTCATTAGCATATTTAAGATATTGTTCCCTGGATAACTAAACACATATAATAAACAAAAATGACTCTGAAACAGAAATATCGTAATTATTTTACACGATCAGCTACCTGATCGATAGATTGAAATAGTTTACATACCAGGAGGCCAATGTTTCTGTACTAATTCTGCTGCTAACTGAGGTAAAAGTCTATTTTTGGGTCTGCTCAGAAACATTAGTGAGAACCAATATTAATCCAAAAAAAACTATAGCTATTCCAGTGATTTCTTAGTCATGTTTTTCTTGGAGTGCATTGGAACGACTGAAAACATGGTGAAGATATGGGTATGCCCAAGTTACTGGGATGGCTGTGTGAGGCCAAATGTTGTTCCTTACAGGATTATCATTGTAAGAGGAAGGCCCAGGGTCAAGGACCCTGGGTCTTCATTGCACTACAGTGAGTTCCCAACACACATATACGTGGAAGATTTAGATGCTCCATTGATATATCCTTACGACGAAATTTATAAACATAGGGTAAGCACTCCTTATCTACAGCTGTCTGAAGAAACCTGACTTAAGAGTCGCAAAAGAAGACTTTACTGAACATTGCACACTCCTGCATTCAGATTTGGAGCCCAACTAATGGGATCAGTAGTTATCAAGATGGCCGTTACTTTAAACTCGAAAGGGGCAGGCTACTTTCAGGTAGTGCAAGAGATCTCTGTCGCACATCCCAACCTTCCGTCCACAATTACATCAAGAAGGTAACTGATGCATTGTTTCCCAGGCCTGGCTTTTCATGTGGAAATCATCCAGAAGCAAGAAAGAGATCAACAATCCCACTGTTTGTCAGGATTCCCTCAAGCATGAGGCATAATTGATTTCACTTCTGGCTATTCATGTCTCAACCCCCAATGGCACTTTCATTCACAAACTGGAAAAGATACCATTCTCTCAAAAAATAATCTTGAGATCCCAGGCACAGCCTCGCAGATTTAAATACACATTACACTAGCCATTTCCTGGATTTATTCATTCTACAGTAGTCATTTCTGGCATCATTTGACATATCCTGCAACAATGGCCTGTGATACCAGTGGAGTATCTGAAAACAAGAACTTAGAAGTAGCACAATGCAATTCACATTAAGGTCCTAGTGGAACATATCTGAAACATCCACCTATAGTAATTCAAAATACATTCATTTATTCTTTCAAAACCTCCCATTAGAAGGATTTTTTCCATTTCTTTTTGACTAAAAGGTTAATTGCCATTATATAATGAAAAATAACACACTGAAATGAGTCCTGTGGGTGGAGGGGTTGTGGTTTTAAACACAGAATGAACTCAAAGAGTGTGACAGGCCGTTACCATTTGAGTTAATCTAAAGTTGACCATTATGGGGCTCCCATCTTGAGGGCCTCCACCTGCTGAAGATGGGCCATTGCACCCCAAAAATCATAGGAGAACATTTACTATTCCATTTCTACTCCCAAAATGCCTACAGATGCTTTCCTTGGGACCTTCACATAGGTGGTTCCTGCCTGAAACAATAATGTATTCATTAGTTTTCATGGACAAAAACAATTACAATTTTGAGGTACCAGTGGTTGAAGCATGTGCTATGCATGCTCTGCTCTGGATATTGAGTGTCCGCACCCATAGACTCATGAGCAACTGCTGTTGGCCATTTAGAAAAATATAATTATACCATTGGATAGGCTAAGGGGAACAAGAATGCGGTTCTTGCCCTCACAAAAATCTTCCATCATTCGCACACAATTGCTGTCCCTCACCCATCACACCCCTTCCCCCATTCTCCACCCCCAAAACACACTGTTTCTGCCTCAGTTCCAAGTGGTACCATCAAAGTTCCAGGCAACCCTCCCAATCGACTGGACCTGCATTTTCTGGTTATAAGTGAAATAAGTGCAGCCCTAAATTGGTTCAGGTTTCTTGTCACGTGAGCTGCATAAGTGTGTTTTCCGTTATCAAATCAAATCTTCCCAAAAAAAGAAAAAACACCCTAAAAACTTGGGTAAGATCAATTTTAATGTCATGAAACAGGAAACCAAGGTAAGGCAAAATGTCATCTTATCATTATATAGAGAGATTTAACATAGACAAGGGATGCTTTTGAATCTTGAATGTCACATGTATAAGTGAATTAAGGAAGTTGTTCCATTAATTAATATTACATGACCCTGTATTAATAGGAGCAGAAAAAGTTTATAATGCCAATGTTTTTACTCTGATTTGTTAAATGAGTGAAGTGAAAACAAAATGTTCCCGCAGTCAAAATTGCTATTCTAATGAGAAGTGATACATTTTGTCCTCCTTATAAATTCACAATATTAAAATGTCAAATTTCCATTGAACACCAGGCCAATAAGTGAAACAGGTGGAGGGCCTTCCCAGGAGAAATCATTAACTGCACATAACAGCATGCAGGGCAATTAATAGATAGAGAAGTTTTGAAAGGCACTGGTCCTCAGGAGGTTGAAAAGGACCATGAACCACCTGGTATGTAGTATGGCAATCATATATTGTATGTTTGCACCTTATGTTATTATAGCATTTCCATACACATTAATTGTACTCAAGTGCTTCACACTTAATGTAATGAGAATGCAATGCCCAATGGATAAGTTTGCACAGGTACTAATAATGTTCCATCTGCTTTCTTCTCAGAGAATGATGAAGCCAATGGTCTTCAGAATCACAGAGGAACAATCATCACTGCACCAAGCATCATCAGCCATCCTTGAATCAATCAGAGCCCAGTTAAAGACAGTTTGGGGGTCATTGTACATTGGGTGGGTTGTAAGATTTAAAAATCTCAACTGCAAATCCAACCTGCCTCGAACCCATCCAATTCTGCTTTTAACATAGGTGGAACAAGGGACATAGGTGACGAACCCATTCTTAGGGGGGTCCTCCCCCACCCGCTGCAATTTCCTCTCCATCCATGAACACATGTCTCAGACCCTGTCACTGGACAGACAACACAGCCTTCTGAACTCTCGCTCTTTGCTGCAGAGAATATTGTCAATCCCCCTCCACTACAACTACATTCCTTTTTGGTCCCCCCACTTTTGAGTAGCTTCCTATAACATGGTGCCATGGCCAGTCAGCTCATCCACCCTGCAGTCCCACTCTCATCCCAACGAGCTTACCACCTGCTTGTGTACTATTTTAAACTTCAGGAATAGATCGGTCATTAACCACTTATCAGATATTACCAGATACCAAACAGCTAGCTTACCCTGTTGTAGAGTTATAGTCAAGTTAGAAACGCAAATGAGCACCTCATATTTTTTCTTCACTTAACTCCCTCACTCGCCCAACTCCCTCACTCGCCCAACTCCCTCACTCGCCCAACTCCCTCACTCGCCCAACTCCCTCACTCGCCCAACTCCCTCACTCGCCCAACTCACTCACCCAACTCCCTCACTCACCCAACTCTTAGCACTCTCGTTCAAAGTCACCCTCCAGTATTAAGACACATTGAGAAGCCTGTGTTTATGTGATCTGAAACTAGCTAAGCTACAGGCACAGAAAAAAACAGTTTAACAATTCCCTTTATTAACTAACTTCAACTGCTCTCCAGTGGAGAGCTTGTATGTGCTTGTCTAAGCCTTGATAAAATTTAGAATTCAAACCGCAATTTTCAGTTTGATGTTAAATACAACCAAAATTAGATTCTGAGAAAGAAAAACAGATTAAGATTCCCTCACCCGCCCAACTCTCAGACGTTTTTTCTGAAGTCACACTCCTGTTCTTATTGAAATGAGGATGGTGCTCATTTCTGATAAACCTTGAAAAATAAAATGCAGGCTGTAGCTTTGCTAAATTTGGCATCATTGGGCCCATTCCTTAACTGTAAACTGGAATCACCAATGTTGAAGTTATGTCCTATTGCATTAAAAAAAACAATTAGGCACCAATGATGCCAGCACAGAGCATGAAGCAGATCCATCATAGCTTGTAGTCGCACTGTCTCAGCTGGAGTAACACTGCAGCACAGGGCAAATGGGCAGGTAATATGCAGAATTACATGAATCACAAATAATAAATAAAAGTACCACAGAAAATTCCCCACGCATTCATTCACTTAATAACATTATGTCACTTTGAATCTATTTTGTAGTCTGTCACTTTTTTTAGTGAGCTAGAAATTCATTCTTTTTCAGTAGACCAAAGTTGCATTTGCTATTCCAAAGCACACTGGTAAAGCAAATGCTGATTTTTTGATTGTAAGCATCCGTGTACAAAATTTGGTGGATGATTGCAGAACTCACGAGAGCCTTGCCACCCTTTAATGGCTTGGATTCCGGCCAGAAATACTGCCTTTTAAAGGGCTGTCCCCCAAAAATTCTGAATGCAGTATTTTAAGAAAAGCAGATGCAGCATCAAATAGACATTTATACAACATCAACCTGATCATCACGCAGCACCAACTGTTCTGTTCTCCCGTTATTCAAACTAGTCGAATTCTTTTACATTTCCCTCACCACATTCCATCTGCCCTATGTTTCCTTTCTCACTGACCAAAATTTGTTCCCCCTCTTCCAGTGCATTACATGCAACACCGTGTTTTTATAAATCCTTTCATGGTCTTTCTTCACCCTAACTTTGCAATATCTCCAGCCATATCTTAATTCCAAAATACTCCAACTCTCTACTACCAGCCTTTTGTCCATCATCTCTCTCTTTCTAAACCACTGGGTGCTGGGTTTTCAAGGTGCTTCATTATGTGAAACTCCCTAAATGTCTGTCTCAAAGCCTCTCTCCATTCTAATAACTTCCCCAAAGACCCATTTCATTGACAAACTCTAGTTCTCTCCTTCCAAGCCTCACCATTTGTTTTTAATGCACCTATTTATGCAGACCTTGGTATCTTTCTCACATTAATGAAGATATATTCATTCAAAATTGTGCTTCTGAGAGATGTGCTGTTTTCTACTTTTTTGTGCTATCCTTACGATGAGGGATACTTGCTATATTCACATAAAAAATATCTTTTGATTAAATTGTTCAAGCATAGATGATTTATTTAGACTAGTAATTTCTACAAATGTAAAATAATCAGCATTTGTAGCTATATGTAGAAATATAAAGGCATTGAACAACATTGCTTATTCATAGAAACCCTACAGTGCAGAAACAGGCCATTCGGCCCATCAAGCCTGCACCGACCACAATCCCACCCAGGCCTTATCCCCATATCACTACACATTTACCCGCTAATCCCTCGAACCTACGCATCTCAGGACACTAAGGGGCAATTTTAGAATGGCCACTCAACCTAACCCGCACATCTTTGGACTGTGGGAGGAAACCGGAGTACCCGGAGGAAACCCACGCAGACACGAGGAGAATGTGCAAACTCCACACAGACAGTGACCCAAGCCGGGAATCGAACCCAGGTCCCTGGAGCTGTGAAGCAGCAGTGCTAACCACTGTGCTACCGTGCCGCCCTATTATGACACTTTTCTCCAAATTGGGTAGCTTCTAAATATCTTTCCAAGCATAATGGGTCATTGAGCCCAGGTTACTTAACCCCAGCAGGTCTGCCTATTACTGTGTTAACTTTTCATGCTAATAATTGCATTTTTTAGTTCTTTTATGTCACTCACATTAACTTAAAGGGTGTGTGAAGCAATAGGTATCTCTCACATCTACCACCAAGTTGATGTAATATCAGCATGTAATAATGAGCTATTCCCTCAGTGTTCTTGCTACAATTTTTCAAAGTGTTTTTTGTATCCTCCTTGAATTGGAAACAAAAGGCAGAATATTTTGTTCCAGATATCAAGTGTGGCAGCAATGGCTCCATTGAAGCTCTTTTCATGGTGTACACCAGCATTGGGATGTCCTCTACCTAAGGGATGGTTCCAGGAGTTCAACGAACATCTCCTTGCAGACCTGGGAAGCATTTGTAAGGGAGGTCAGTTCCACAGGCACGCACATGAGAAATGCCATCCAGTACAGGAAGGGGTGAATGTTCTCATCTGCACTGTCAGTGCAATTCAACAGTCAGCTTACTCCAAATGAATACACTCATAATGGCATGGCATTATGCACTCAGAGCGTCACTCTGAGGGATCTCACAAAATACTGGTGTGGGAGATGTCAGCCTATTCACCAGAATCTCATCGATCATCCTGCACTATTTTTAGCCCTTATTGAGGATGACTCAGTACACACAGGGGAAACGATGGCCCAGTGGTATTATCACTCGACTATTAATCCAAAAATTCAACTAATGTTCTGGGAATCCGGGTTCGAATACCGCCATGGCAGATGGTGGAATTTAAATTCAATTTTTAAAAATCTGGAAGTAAAAATCTACTAATGACCATGAAACCGTTGTCAATTGTCGAGAAAAACCCATTTGGTTCACTAATGTCCTTGAGGGAAGGAAATCTGCCATCCTTACCTGGTCTGACCTACGTGACTCCAGAGCCACAGCAATGTGGTTGACTCTCAACTGCCCTCCAAGGGCAACAAGGGATGGGCAATAAATGCTGGCCAGCTAGTGATGCCCATGTCCCACAAACAAATAAAAAAAACAGGAATGCACGCTTCCCAACTTTGTACCATTTCTACTCATCATATTCTGTCACTTTATTTCCATGCAGGCCAAGCTTGACAAAACAAAGGGTAGAGATTCCCAGACTAGAGGAGGCACAGTGAACATCCAGATCTCTACAAGTTTGAGGAGGATGCCCCCGGGTCAGCAGATGAGGACAGAGATAGTTCCTATGGGGAAGGCGAGATGAGTCCCTGCTAGCAAGACAGTACAGATGAGCCCTCCATGGGTTGATTGCATTCTGAAATATTGTATTCAGCCTGCTCATGAACAAAATCTATCTTCATGCTGAAAGGCATCAGCAAGTCCACACAGACCAACTCAGGCAACATAACCTCCCGCTAACAGGCCACTTCAGAGAAGGATGCTGAGGAGCCATTTGAAGAAGAGCCGTCACAACATTCACCTGCACTCTCCACCAGTGGAGAGACCCACACCCTGGTAGGTCATAAGGTTAATGGTTCTATCTTACCACCGCCCCCCACCCTCCCCCAGCGCCAGCAAGGGAAACATATTCCCCAGACTCATTGGTAGCTTAGAACCTCAGCTGAGATAAATTCCCAATCATTAAAGGAACATAGTCAGCTTGATCAGCTGGGTCCTGAAATAAAAAAGCCTTCTTTCCCAGACGTTTCCAACCGAGCGAAGTTATCTTAAGTTGAATATGCATTATAACAGAATAAACCCTTCTGAAATTTCCCAGTATCAGCTCTTAAAATTTGAACTTAAAATTCTAGAATTGTTATTATAATATGTGCTCATGAGAATATAAATGTGAGATTACAACTCTGTTATGCTTTTTTAATGAATGTTTATTGATTATACTATAGATTGAAGTTTATAAATGAGGAGTCTATAATAATATATGGTAACTAAAGCTATTCATAACATGTCAATAAAGTTTGAGACAACATACAAAATTTGAATTCACCATAATAAACATTTTGGATGTGGGAACAAATATTGATTAAAGATAATTATACTTACGATCCAGTATAATTTCTTCAGGTTATGATGTGTCTTTGACTCAAAGCAAGGGGAATTCTTAAAAGAACTCAACCCCATGTGTCCAAAGATGGCTGACTAGCAACTTCCAACGATGGGTGTGATTTAAAAGTAGATTTCAGCTGAAGTGAAAATAGTTTCCATTGTGAAGCGTGTTTGAGACAAAACAACTTATTTCTCATTCTTTATCAAACTTAAAGACATTGAAAAGTATATTTTCTATCTGAAAAATCAGCTGCATGTCAGGTTCGCTGACTTCCAAAGACTTTAGAGTTCCCGCGCTTTCTGGTTTTGGCATTAAATAAAATATTTCAGTAGTATTCTTTAATTAATGGGAATGAACATCTTAGCTTATCCATCAAATGTGTTAATTCTGTCACCATCGAATTAGATTAGACTCAAGGTAATATTTTGGGGAGTGCCTTATGGATACATTTCTGTAGCATGTGGAGGCAGTGACAGCTCAGGTCTCTGGCACTCGGAGGACTGCTGGAGAACAGCCACCCACTGAGTCAAAGTCAGAGTCAGAAGATGAGCTCTGGAAGCGGCTGTCACAAACATGCTGGAGATGAAAGACAGGTAGCAGAAGATCAGGCAGAATTGAGAGAGGAAGTCAACAGACTAAAGCACAGGATAGAGGAATCCGTCCGCATTCTGTCTGATCTCATGCCTCCAACATGCAAGTGCTTCAAACTTTCCATGTGAAGGGTGGTGGTCACTTTGGAGAAACAAAAATAGAAAAACTTATCTGGTTTGGCAGCATCTGTGGACAGAGAAGTAGAGTTAATGGGTGGGATTTTACGAGAATAATTCTAAGTATCCAGCTAGCATGGATAAATGGGAGAGTTCCTGATCTGTTTTTAGGGCGAGTTTTTGCACCCAATCTAACAGACTTAGACTTCGAAAATAATGGTCTAGACTGTTTCTAGCTGCTGCAGGTAGTGGGCTGGGCTTAACTCGTCAGCCAGTCTGCAGAGGGGACTATTGTGCATGTGCAGGCCTCTGATTTTGCACATGTGCAATTGTAACAGCAGCTATCAGGCCCCAGGCAGCCTCACAAATTACCCCCCTCCACCGCAATCGCGAGGGCCTGCAGCCGATCGCAAGCCCCACACTGCAAGGACATCTAGTCCCTGCCGCTGGTCAGACCGATCATGCCTCCCTCCCCACCCCACCATCCAATCGCGATGCAGAGATTGGGCTGCCCCTTCAGGCCCCGCCCACTTCAGGCCCTGCCAAGGAGCCCAGTAGGCATTACCAAGGTGCCAGGCTGACAGTGCCAAGTACCAGGGTGTGGCATTGCCAGGCTGGCACTGCTCAAGGGGCATCATCCCTTGTCATTGGCCTCCCCAGGGGGCCTCAATGGCCTCCTGTTCCACTTGTGAGGCCAACACAACTATTTCCTATTCATGGGGAGCAGGTGTTTTCATCTCCGGAGAGAGCCTTTCCTGGCAAGGCCATAAAGGCAAATGAGCCCAGATGATTGAGGGCCGGGCTCACTAAACACATGCAAATAAACAATTAAATACATTACCATTTTTATTCAGCCTCTCGCCCATTTCCGATGAGATGCTGACCTTGCCGGAAATCCAGCTCTCGTAAGATCGCAAGAATCGAGAAATCAGGTGCGATCCTGTTTTCTCGGATCTCACGCGATTTTAACCGGCTCACTCTGCCCATCGATGGGCGGGGCGAGCCAGTAAAATCCTGGCCAATGTTTCACATCCATATGACTCTTCTTCAATGTTAAAGAGACAGAGAACAGCTTCCATTGTGGACTGAATTTGAGAAATCCTATTTTTTAATTCCTTAATTGGAGACCTTGGTCCAGGCAGCATGTGCTTCTCTTGACCATGATCATCCCATCTGCAGCCCAGAACCGACTGTGGGACTATGAAGATACCCTGCACACCAAGCTGTGCCTGGTCCCTATTCAGCACACGGGCCTCTCCACTCCCTGGACATAACCCACACAGCCCCAGGACTGCCTTCCATCTCTTGCCCTGACCCCAGGACTATGACTGACTTTCACTCAGCTCTCCAACTCCTTACTGAACGACCACAAGATTGCTTCACATCCCCCTCGCTCCATGGGCCTCTGTGCAATCCTTCCCTTTTGTACCACACCAACTCCCCTGCCCTGTCATAGTCTACGGTCCCTCCCCTTCATGCAAACTAAATCCTATCCACCCCTTTCTTTGTCTGCACTCTGTTGTTCCACGTCAGCTTCAACTTCCCCACTCCAATCTTCCCTCTGCCTGTCATCATTTCTCCTCCCCAACCCTCCCAAACCCACTTTACCCTCATGCCTCTGCCATCCTTCCTCCCCCTCCAACCCTATCAAACCCTGTTCACCCTCATGTCTCTACCATCTCCCCAATCCCCCCATCCCAGTCATCATTCTTGTTTCTGGCCATGCCTGAGACTCACACCACACAATGCTATCTTGCCAGAGTAGCCCAACAACTACGGTGAGCAGTTCAGCTCAACACTTGTGGCAGCTACTGTGAGCAGGGTGGTTATCCCAGTGTCCTGGAAAATGACGTGGGAAGGAAGAGTGAGGAGGTCCTAAAGAGTGAGTACAAAGAGCTTGGAAGGAAGTTAAAAAGCAGGACCCCGAGGGTAGTAATCTCAGAATTGCTACCTGTACCACATGCCAGTGAGGGCAGGAGTATGATGCTTGGGCGGATGAACACATGGCTGAGGAACTGGTGCAGGGGGCAGGGTTTCCAATTCTTGGATCATTGGGACCTCTTCTGGGGCAGGTGGGACCTGTACAAGAGAGACGGGTTACACCTAAACTATAAGGGGACCAATATACTTGCAGGGAGATTTGCTAGTGTTATTGGGGAGCGTTTAAACTAGATTTGCAGGGGGATGGGAACCAGAGTGCCAGAGCAGATAGTGGAGCAGGGGTAAAAAGACAGGTTAGTTCAAGCAAAATCACAAATGGAAGGGTAGAGTGTGGTGGAAATAATTTTTTGAGGTGTGTCTATTTCAATGCCAGGAGTATTGTGGGAAAGGCAGATGAGCTGAAGGCGTGGAGAGACACATGGAAATATGACATTATAGCCATTAGTGAAACTTGGCTACAGGAGGGGCAGGACTGGCAGCTCAATGTTCCAGGGTTCCAATGTTTCAGGCGGGATAGAGGCAGAGGGATAAAAGGTGGGGGGCGGGGAGGGGGGGGGGTGGCATTGTTGGTCAGGGAAAATGTTACAGCGGTACTCAGGCAGGATAGATTAGGGAGCTTGTCTACAGAGACCCTATGGGTGGAGCTGAGAAACAGGAAAGGTATGACCACATTAATGGGCTTATATTATAGACCACCCAATAATCAGCGAGAATTGGAGGAGCAAATCAGCGGAGAGATAGCTGACAACTGCAAGAAACACAAAGTTGTGATAGTAGGGGATTTTAATTTTCCACATATAGATTAGGACTCGCATACTGTTAAAGGTTTAGACGGGGTAGAGTTTGTAAAATGTGTTCAGGAGAATTTTCTACATCAGTATATAGAGGTGCCAACTAGAGAGGATGCGATATTGGATCTCCTATTGGGAAATGAGTTAGGGCAGGTGATGGATGTGAGTGTGAGGGAACACTTTGGATCCAGTGATCATAATGCCATTAATTTCAACCTGATCGTGGATAAGGATAGATCTGGTCCTCGGGTTGATGTTCTGAACTGGAAAAAGGCCAAATTTGATGAAATGAGAAGGGATCTGGGAAGTGTGGATTGGCACAGGCTGTTCTCTGGTAAGGATGTAAATGGAAAGTGGGAGGCCTTCAAAGGAGAAATTTTGAGAGTGCAGAGTTTGTATGTTCCTGTCAGGATTAAAGGCAAAGTAAATAGGAAAAAGGAACCTTGGTTCTCGAGGGAGATTGTAACACTGATTAAGAGGAAGAGAAAGTTGTATGAAATGTACAGGCAGCAAGGAACAGATCAGATGCTCGAGGAGTATAAAAAGTGCAAGAAGCTACTTAAGAGGGAAATCAGGAGGGCTAAAAGAAGACATGAGGTTGCTTTGGCAGACAGAGTGAAGGAAAATCCAAAGAGCTTCTATAGGTATGTTAGGAGCAAAAGGATAGTGAGGGATAAAATTGGTCCTCTTGAAGACCAGAGTGGTCGACTGTGTATGGAACCAAAAGAGATGGGGGAGATACTAAATGGGTTTTTTGCATCCGTATTTACTGAGGAAACGGGCATGAAGTCTATGGAAATAGGGCAAACTGATAGGGAGGCCATGGAACCGTTACAGATTAAAGGGGAGGAGGTGCTCGCTGTCTTGAGGCAAATCAGAGTGGATAAATCCCCAGGACCGGACAGGGTATTCCCACGGACCTTGAGGGAAGCTAGTGTTGAACTTGCAGGGGCCCTGGCAGACATATTTAAAATGTCAGTATTCACGGGGGAGGTGCCGGATGATTGGAGGGTGGCTCATGTTGTTCCGTTGTTTAAAAAAGGTTCCAAAAGAAATCCGGGAAATTATCGGCCAGTAAGTTTGACGTCGGTGGTGGGCAAGTTATTGGAAGGTGTGATAAGGGATAGGATCTACAAATATTTGGATAGACAGGGACTTATTAGGGAGAGTCAACATGGCTTTGTGCGTGGTAGGTCATGTTTGACCAATCTATTAGAGTTTTTCGAGGAGGTTACCAGGAAAGTGGATGAAGGGAAGGCGGTGGATGTTGTCTACCTGGATTTCAGCAAGGCCTTTGACAAGGTCCCTCGTGGGAGGTTAGTTAGGAAGGTTCAGTCGCTAGGTATACATGGGGAGGTAGTAAATTGGATTAGACACTGGCTCAATGAAAGAAGCCAGAGAGTGGTTGTGGAGGATTGCTTCTCTGAGTGGAGGCCTGTGACTAGTGGTGTGCCGCAGGGATCGGTGTTGGGTCCATTGTTGTTTGTCATCTATATCAATGATCTGGATGATAATGTGGTAAATTGGATCAGCAAGTTTGCTGATGATACAAAGATTGGAGGTGTAGTGGACAGTGAGGAAGGTTTTCAAAGCTTGCAGAGGGATTTGGACCAACTAGAAAAATGGGCTGAAAAATGGCAAATGGAATTTAACGCAGACAAGTGTGAGATATTGCACTTTGGAAGGACAAACCAAAGAAGAACGTACAGGGTAAATGGTAGGACTCTGAAGAGTGCAGTTGAACAGAGGGATCTGGGAATACAGGTACAGAATTCCCTAAAAGTGACGTCACAGGTGGATAGGGTCGTAAAGAGTGCCTTTGGTACATTGGCCTTTATAAATCGGAGTATCGAGTATAAAAGTTGGAGTGTTATGGTAAGGTTATATAAGGCATTGGTGAGGCCGAATTTGGAGTATTGTGTACAGTTTTGGTCACCTAGTTACAGGAAGGATGTAAATAAGATTGAAAGAGTGCAGAGAAGGTTCACAAGGATGTTGCCGGGACTTGAAAAGCTGAGTTACAGAGAGAGATTGAATAGGTTGGGACTTTATTCCCTGGAGCGTAGAAGATTGAGGGGAGATTTGATAGAGGTGTATAAGATTTTGATGGGTATAGATTAGAGTGAATGCAAGCAGGCTTTTTCCGCTGAGGCAAGGGTAGAAAAAAACCAGAGGGCATGGGTTAAGGGTGAAAGGAGAAAAGTTTAAAGAGAATATTAGGGGGGGCTTCTTCACGCAGAGAGTGGTGGGAGTGTGGAATGAGCTGCCGGATAAAGTGGTAAATGCGGGGTCACTTTTAACATTTAAGAAAAACTTGGACGGGTTCATGGATGAGAGGGGTGTGGAGGGATATGGTCCAAGTGCAGGTCAGTGGGACTAGGCATAAAATGGTTCGGCACAGACAAGAAGGGCCAAAAGGCCTGTTTCTGAGCTGTAATTTTCTATGGTTCTATGAAAAGATGTAGCCTTAACCACGTTCACCAAACTAGCCTATTGGGTGGTTTACCTTTTAGCTCTTTGTGGAAGGAATCTGCACACAAATGGCTGCTCCTTATTTCCCTATTTAACAACAGTGACTACCCTTCAGCAGTAATTAATCTACTGCAAAGTACTTTGGGATGTCATGAAGAGTTTTGAAAGTTTTTTTTTAACACAACAGCTCCCTTGTGCACGTCAAAGGTCCCACAAACAACACATAAAAGGAAGCACTGAATAATCTGTTTCTTCACATGCATTAAACAGTGAAATGATCAATGTTCAATACAGACAGGACAGCTACAGTAGTTACGACCTTTAGTCTTCTCTTCGGTACATAAAAATAACAATGGTTTTTCTCCTGCAGTGTTTCTCAACATAACACTGATCCTTGAAATATGATTGCTCACCTTTTAGATGGCAAAGTGCCAACACTGAGCCACTGATTTAGCTTATTTTTCTCCAATAGCTACAGCCTGACTCCTGAGCTAGTTCCAGTGAAGCCCACAATCAAAGGCTCCAGGCCACAGAGGTGTCTGTCAAAGGAACTATGCAGAATCATCAGCGCTGTCCTCATGTCCACCTGACCGATATCTTCACTCCAGATACAGCTGGCAGTCAAAGCTAATTCCCCATGATGTCAGTAAACTGAAATGTTTGAAATAGGTTAGCTTAATTCAACGATCTGTGCCAAACACTTTGAATTATCCACTAGATGGGTCTTCTTCCAAACATAATGTGAATAATTAGACTATACATACTAAGGAACTGCACAGTTCTGTCTTGCTCTGAGATATGAATGTTGGTCAGAAAGTAATGCAAATCCTTTGCAGTTTAAAATCCTTTACAGTACATGCCTGTAACCTTGTGTACATTATGGCTAAAAATAAAAATCCAGTGACCATCCAACAAAGTCAAAAAAGGTATAATTTTTGATGCACCTTCAAATTGTGCTATGGGATATTTTCCATTCATCTAAATGGGCAAATAGGGCCTTGATTTAACATCCCAGCCAAAAGATGGCACCTTCAATAATGCAACATTCTGTTAGTCATGCATTAAACTGTCAAACTAGATTTTTCTGCTTAAGGACTAAAGTGAGGTTCAAAGCCACAGCTTAGAATGAAATAGTGCTACAACCTGAGTCGAGCTGACTCTTAAATTTGCTTATAGAGATTAAGCAAGGAAGACGTGTAAAGAACGACACAAGCTTACGCAGAATGGTAACAGTAAATGAATGGAGTCACCTTTCAAACTTACACTGAAAACAATTAATGTTGTGAGTTTCATTACGAATCAGACTGCAACACTGTCCAGTGAAAGCCTTTAATTCCATTCTGATCTGGATGGCACTGGTTTCTACCATTCCATGATTCAGGTTTTCTTTCCCTATCTGTATAAAGCTATGGCACAAATCTATTAAAATGGATGGGATCCAAGACTAATTTCTGGCAGATCTAAAATAATCCATAACGGAGTTACAGCTATTTCCATGTTAAAATAATACAAGGAGGGATTCATTCACACTTTCCAATGATATCATACTGTCTTTATTAGCATATTATTGTAGTTTGGTAGACTAAAGTCATAACCGGGTAGTTGGATATGTTGAAGCTAGGGGGGGGCCATCTTTTTTGATCTGTTATGTGAATTAAAGGAGGATAAATGTTCTCGATTTAATAAGAACATAAGGACATAAGAAATAGGAGCAGGAGTAGGCCATCTAGCCCCTCGAGCCTGCCCCGCCATTCAATAAGATCATGGCTGATCTGACGTGGATCAGTACCACTTACCCGCCTGATACCCATAACCCTTAATTCCCTTACCGATCAGGAATCCATCCATCCGCGCTTTAAACATATTCAGCGAGGTAGCCTCCACCACCTCAGTGGGCAGAGAATTCCAGAGATTCACCACCCTCTGGGAGAAGAAGTTCCTCCTCAACTCTGTCTTAAACCGACCCCCCTTTATTTTGAGGCTGTGTCCTCTAGTTTTAACTTCCTTACTAAGTGGAAAGAATCTCTCCGCCTCCACCCTATCCAGCCCCCGCATTATCTTATAAGTCTCCATAAGATCCCCCCCTCATCCTTCTAAACTCCAACGAGTACAAACCCAATCTCCTCAGCCTCTCCTCATAATCCAAACCCCTCATCTCCGGTATCAACCTGGTGAACCTTCTCTGCACTCCCTCCAATGCCAATATATCCTTCCTCATATAATACAAGTGATATGAAACTATAAAGGTAATTTTCAGGCTTTGCACTACTTACAAGTCATCTTGCCCTTTGACAGAGTAGTCCAGGATTCTCTAAAGGTAAACTTGCAGGTTGAGTCCGTAATTAGGAAAGCAAATGTAATGTTGTCATTTATCTCAAGAGGCTTGGAATACAAAAGCAGGGATGTACTTCTGAGGCTTTATAAAGCACTGGTTAGGCCCCATTTGGAGTACTGTGAGCAATTTTGGGCCCCACACCTCAGGAAGGACATACTGGCACTGGAGCGGGTCCAGCGGAGATTCACACGGATGATCCCAGGAATGGTAGGCCTGACATACGATGAACGTCTGAGGATCGTGGGATTATATTCATTGGAGTTTAGGAGGTTGAGGGGAGATCTGATAGAAACTTACAAGATAATGAACGGCTTAGATAGGATGGACGTAGGGAAGTTGTTTCCATTAACAGGGGAGACTAGGACGCGGGGGCACAGCCTTAGAATAAAAGGGAGTCACTTTAGAACAGAGATGAGGAGAAATTTCTTCAGCCAGAGAGTGGTGGGTCTGTGGAATTCATTGCCACAGAGGGCTGTGGAGGCCGAGACGTTGAGCGTCTTCAAGACAGAAATTGATAAATTCTTGATTTCTCGAGGAATTAAGGGCTATGGGGAGAGAGCGGGTAAATGGAGTTGAAATCAACCATGATTGAATGGTGGAGTGGACTCGATGGGCCGAATGGCCTTACTTCCGCTCCTATGTCTTATGGTCTTAGTATATTGGAGATTTTGGCATATGCTGAATGTCACAAATAAACTTTGTTAATTTAAATGGCTGCAATATCATCAGTGGCATCCGACTGCCTTTTTGATCTGCTTCGTCTGTGAGTCCAGATTCCTGTCAGAGATGCAATCAGAAAATTATTTATTGCATGTTTGATTCTTTTTGAAGGTTTCAAAATTATAGAACTCCCTGGCCGTGATTTTTCCGTCCCGCTGTGCTAATTTTTTAAGTGCAGCGGGCCTGGAGAATCCTGCGGTGGCCGGTTCATGGGGTTTGCGCGAGCTTGCGTCTCCCAGCCCGGATTTCGGCGGCGCTGCGCCACGTCGGAAATTGGTGGGGAGACGCGGAAATTATTTTAAAAATAATTTCCCTACAATTTAAATGAGATTAGCGGACCCGGGACTGAAGTCTGCATGCCCGCTAGCCTCTCCCACCTCCCCAGAGTGTTTCACTCCAGCAGGGATTACACTAGCTCCCCACTTTCGGGGAACTAGCGGCCCGACCCCACTGAAATGAAGGGGGAGGGGGGGCAATCGGGGCCCCAAAGGAGGTCGGGTGGCAGGAGGGTGGTGCCCCTGGGCATGGGCACCCTGGCAGTGCCAGCCTGTGCCCCTGACACTGCCCAAGGGGCAAAATGCCAATGCTCGGGGCAGTGCCAAGGGATGGGGCCTATTGGGATGGGGCCTATTGGGGTGGGACCTGGGAGCAGAGGTGATTGGTGGATTGAGGGGTCCCGCTGCATAGGGATCAGTGGAGGAAGGAGGAAGGCCAGCGATTAGGGCGGGCTTGAGAGGCTGGAGGAGTCAGCCGGGGGAGGTCAGTCAGCCTACTGGGGATAACTGTTGTGGGTGGGGAATCGGGTGGTGGGGGGGAGGGGGGGGGGGGGGGCGTAAATGCTGCAGAGATCAGGGCGGGCTGGGAGTGGGGGGTCAGGGCTGAGCCTGGAAATGATCGGGGGACCAGCGATCAGGTAGTAGGGGGGGCAGAGGGCCGGCATTGTGGGGTCGGAGGCTGGCCAACGATTGAGCTGGCTAGCAAAGAGGGAGGCTGTCCGTGTGCACCAATCCCCGCACTGACAGATCGACACATGCGCAGTAGCCCGTTCTGGCGCTGATTTCAGCCTCTCCAGCGGGGATAGGCCCCGACCTCTGAAATTTAATGATATTCACTTTGGTGGCCTCTGCAGTGCACAGAGTGTGGGAGATTCTTGTCTGAACTCCCACGGAAAAAAACAGCATGAATTTTTTTTTTATACTTTTCCAATTCAATCAAATCAAATCCAATTCAGAGTCTCAACAAGTTGAGACATTTCAGATCCAGGCTGACAAGACAGGGCGAGCAACCAAACCACCCTGTCCTGGGCCTGATCTACTGCGCATGGTGTCTTGGCGTTTATTGGTAGGGGGATTGAATTTAGGAGTCGTAGCGTTATGTTGCAACTGTACACAACTCTGGTGCGGCCGCACTTGGAGTACTGTGTGCAGTTCTGGTCCCCACATTACAGGAAGGATGTGGAGGCTTTGGAGAGGGTGCAGAGGAGGTTTACCAGGATGTTGCCTGGTATGGAGGGGAGATCCTATGAGGAGAGGCTGAGGGATTTGGGATTGTTTTCGCTGGAAAGGCGGCGGCTAAGAGGGGATCTTATTGAAACATATAAGATGATTAGAGGTTTAGATAGGGTGGATAGTGATAGCCTTTTTCCTCTGATGGAGAAATCCAGCACGAGGGGGCATGGCTTTAAATTGAGGGGGGGTAGTTATAGAACCGATGTCAGGGGTAGGTTCTTTACCCAGAGGGTGGTGAGGGATTGGAATGCCCTGCCAGCATCAGTAGTAAATGCGCCTAGTTTGGGGGCGTTTAAGAGATCCGTAGATAGGTTCATGGACGAAAAGAAATTGGTTTAGGTTGGAGGGTCACAGTTTTTTTTTTAACTGGTCGGTGCAACATCGTGGGCCGAAGGGCCTGTTCTGCGCTGTAATGTTCTATGTTCTATGTTCTATGTTCTACATGAGCCAAGCTGATTGGAGAAGGGGGAGGTTCCTCCTCCAAGACTTGAGCTCATTTGCATCTTAGCCAAAAGGCCGAGATGCCGCTTTTAAAAATTGCTTCATATGAAACATATGAAGCCCCAGCGCAACCCAACGACCCCGACCAAGCGCGGCCGACCATGGGCCGCCGTCCATACACTTGATCCTAGCCAAAAGGCCAAAAAAACAGCATGAATTACTCCAGCTTTCACACAAATCCGACACTGAGAATTTATTTGGGAGAATTCCGTACCCTATTTCCTTCAGCTAGCATTTACAAACATTTTAAACCAAAGCTTGCTCCTTCGTTTATCCTATATGTTCGCTTAATCTTGTCAATGTTGAGAACTTCTTGCACTCTGGGCCTTAGTCCTTTACCTTCATTTCTTAATTAACAAAGGTCTCATTATTAATCACCAGTAAGATTTTAACGTTAATCTCCTTCCTTGGAATAACAGTAACTCCACCCTCAAAAGGGAACAACTTCAACCACTGAATCACTGTAATCAAAAGATTATTATTTCAATTGTATCTGGCCTATACTTAACTCCATAGAAGAATACAAGTCTAAAACACAGAAGACCATTTGGCCCATTCTGCCCTGCTGATGCTTCCCACTGTTCAGTTCTCTTCTCACAGGTTTGTATTCTATCCTTCCAGACATATTTATTTCATTTGTTTTAACACGACCTTAAAGTGTCTTGGTACACTTAATTATGTTAAAGGTGCTATATAAATGCAAATACTGTTGTCAGGAAAACAAAGGTATTTTAAAGGGATTCATATTTGTATTGTTAAATGTTAGAAATAAGGTATAGTTTTAAGTGAGTTTCATGTAATGTTGCTGTGTAAGGAAAGGTAAACCTATAGTTAGATTCATGCTTAGCAAAGATGTTTATATGCGTGGGGGTTTGCTCAGTTCAAACTGTACTTCTGTTGTGCTTCGAGAAGGTTATGGTGTGAAAAGTAAACAAGCTTGCAGAAGCATAAAGTAATTGCTTAGCAACCAGGGAGCACCTTTAAAGTAGGAAGGCTTTCTGAGTTTAGTTTTAGCTGGAGATAAGAAACTGGGAAGAGAACATCTCTCAGCTCCGCCAGAAGAAAAGCTTGACAAGAGAAAAGGCAGACTTCCCAAAGGACAAGATAAAGTCCAGACAACAAGGGAATTGGGACATAAAGGATGTCTTAGGAAGAGTGAAGTTAAGGAAACAGAGACCAAAACGTTGAGCAGGGTACTATTTAGGAGAATTCAACGGAAAAGCAAATAAAGGGGGCGATTCTCCCAAAAAAGTTCTAAGTGTTGAATTCGTGGGAAAACTGATGTAAATCACAATTGTTTTTTCAGTGGGAATTCACACTATAATCTCCCACACTCTGTGCAATGCAGAGGTCACAATTGCGAATATCATTAAAAGCTCAGGGGCGGGGCCTATTCACGCCAGAGGCTGGCAGTTCCAGGCCTCTACACATATGCAGTGGCCCCAAACTATCAGCCTGCACTTTGCTGGCCAGCTCAATCACTGGCCAGCCTGAGACCCCTGCAGTGCTGCCTCTCCCAACACCCCCACAGCATGATTGTGGCCTCCCACGATCTTTCGTAGGCTGGCCGCAACCACCCCCCCGCCAGCAGTGACAATCCCCCCAATCCCCGGCAGATCCCCTCCTTGGGAGGCGCCCCCACTCCACCCCACAGGAGGCAGAGCCCCCACCTGACCAACGCCCCAGGCCTCCCTCTAGTCCTGTCCGATCCCAACGCAGAGTGGCAGCTGGACACCCACTCCCACCAATCGCCCCCAGGCGCCACCCCCTTGACACTGCCCCATGTCTGATGGACAGTGCCAAGGTGTCACCTGGGCATGGGCACTTTGCCCCTTGGGCAGTGCTGGGGGCACAGGCTGGTACTGCCAGGGTGCCCATGCCCAAGGGGCACCAACCCCCCCCCCCCACCCAAACCCCTGGGCAGCCCCGATTGCCCCCCGCTTCACTCCAGCAGGTTTGAGCCGCTAGTTCCCCGAAAGTGGGGAGCTAGTCTGAACCCACCGGAGTGAAATTGTACTGGCAGGGTGGGAGATGCTATCCGGCCCGGAGACATCAGTCCCGGGCCCGATAATCACATCAAATAATGTGATTAAAATAGATTTTAATGACTTACCTGCTGTTCCAGCCGATAGCCTGGATATACGGCGCTGGGAGATGCACGCGGGTCGGGAATGCATACGCGGATCCTTTGAATCGGCCAACACGCGATTCTTCCGACCCGCCACGCTAAAGAATTAGCGCGGCGGGATGGGAGAATCGCTCCCAAAGTGTTCTGAATTGAAGACACAGCTGCAGTAACCAGATTTAAAGTGGGAAAGCAGACTTCAGAGGTAAATCAAAAGTTTGGTTCCACCTTAATGCAGTCTGGGAATCAATAGTTAAAACAATTGTGTAACAGTGAAGACAAAAGAATCCTGAAGGGGGTGGTGTAAAACCTGGAAGTGAAACCTTGATGGAAGCAGCTGAGGGAAAGCATTATTTCAAAAAGTTGAAATTGTATCTTTTTATCAATGGAGTTAGAAATCACTTTTTGTGGAAGCCAGAGTTCAGTGAGACAAGTGGCCCATGGTATAAGAATCATGTGGGGGTATTTAGAGGGGAAATCCAGTGAAATTCACTTGGGTTCAGCGTGGTGTGTGTGTGACCACAGCCAGACTGTGTCTTTAAAGGGACTGTGTGTTACTGAGACCATTATAGCCTAAGATAGAACATAGAACACAGAACAGGCCCTTCGGCCCACGATGTTGTGCCGAGCTTTATCTGAAACCAAGATCAAGCTATTCCACTCCCTATCATCCTGGTGTGCTCCATGTGCCTATCCAATAACCGCTTAAATGTTCCTAAAGTGTCTGACTCCACTATCACTGCAGGCAGTCCATTCCACACCCCAACCACTCTCTGCGTAAAGAACCTACCTCTGATATCCTTTCTATATCTCCCACCATGAACCCTATAGTTATGCCCCCTTGTAATAGCTCCATCCACCCGAGGAAATAGTCTTTGAACGTTCACTCTATCTATCCCCTTCATCATTTTATAAACCTCTATTAAGTCTCCCCTCAGCCTCCTCCGCTCCAGAGAGAACAGCCCTAGCTCCCTCAACCTTTCCTCATAAGACCTACCCTCCAAACCAGGCAGCATCCTGGTAAATCTCCTCTGCACTCTTTCCAGCGCTTCCACATCCTTCTTATAGTGAGGTGACCAGAACTGCACACAATATTCTAAATGTGGTCTCACCAAGGTCCTGTACAGTTGCAGCATAACCCCATGGCTCTTAAACTCCAACCCCGTTAATAAAAGCTAACACACTATAGGCCTTCTTCACAGCTCTATCCGCTTGAGTGGCAACCTTTAGAGATCTGTGGATATGGACCCCAAGATCTCTCTGTTCCTCCACAGTCTTCAGAACCCTACCTTTGACCCTGTAATCCACATTTAAATTAGTCCTACCAAAATGAATCACCTCACATTTATCAGGGTTAAACTCCATTTGCCATTTTTCAGCCCAGCTTTGCATCCTATCTATGTCTCTTTGCAGCCTACAACAGCCCTCCACCTCATCCACTACTCCACCAATCTTGGTGTCATCAGCAAATTTACTGGTCCACCCTTCAGCCCCCTCCTCTAAGTCATTAATAAAAGTCACAAAGAGCAGAGGACCAAGCACTGATCCCTGTGGCACTCCGCTAGCAACCTGCTTCCAGTCTGAAAATTTTCCATCCACCACCACCCTCTGTCTTCGATCGGATAGCCAGTTACCTATCCAATCGGCCAACTTTCCCTCTATCCCACACCTCCTTACTTTCATCATAAGCCGACCATGGGGTACCTTATCAAACGCCTTACTAAAATCCATGTATATGACATCAACTGCCCTACCTTCATCAACACACTTAGTTACCTCCTCAAAAAATTCAATCAAATTTGTGAGGCACGACTTGCCCTTCACGAATCCGTGCTGACTATCCCGGATTAATCCGCATCTTTCTAAATGGTCATAAATCCCATCCCTAAGGACCTTTTCCATCAATTTACCAACCACCGAAGTAAGACTAACCGGTCTATAATTACCAGGGTCATTTCCATTCCCTTTCTTAAACAGAGGAACAACATTCGCCACTCTCCAGTCCTCTGGCACCATCCCCGTGGACAGTGAGGACCCAAAGATTAAAGCCAAAGGCTCTGCAATCGCATCCCTTGCCTCCCAAAGAATCCTGGGATCCTAAGATATACTGTGTAACTTGTGTTAACCTTAAAATCTGTGAAATTCTGTGAAGAGAAGTAAAGGAGTATTTTATCATAATCAAACATTTCCTGTTTCTTGTTTTTTGCTTACTGTTAAAATTAATTAGCAATCCTGTGACTCCGTTCTGGCACATTTTCTAAAAAAAATAAAAGTTACGGTCTTTTGAGTCAGGGTTCTATTCTGGGATCTTCCCATCCAGTTATAAAACCAACTGGGATTGTAACACTATTATTGATTTTAAAAATTCTCCTACATGATGCAACTTCTAGACCAGCTCCCTCTTTACCTGACCACTCTGAATACCCCCAACTTCAGACAGCAACAAGAATAGTAGATTATTCATCACCTGGGCCCCACTCCACAATTCAATTGCATCATAGCTACCTTGTGCCCATCTAACAAAATCAAAAAATAAAAACTTTCAAAATGCTCTCCAATAAAAAAATATATATTTACCATTGATGGCAAAGCATTACTATCCATCATGTTTCAGACCATAATGTAACTTCCTCGTTAATATTAGCACTAAATGAATTAAACTGTTAAAACTTTGCTTAAAATGCCGTCAGGTGCTGCGGTAGCTAACCGTTCAGTAAGAGTCAATCTGCAACATCATTTGAAAAGCTTCCTGAGGTTAAGCTTTCTCTTTATGATGTGTAATGATATAATTATATTCACCAATGTTACCACTGTGTTTGATGTGTGAACAGTTCCAGACTGAATAAGAATAAATGTCATTGTGGATTGTTGTGATACGTTTGAGAGCTTCTGCTGTGCTTTATTGTTAGTTATTTTCATGTGTGGCTGATGTAGGTAGAATTCAAAAGTTGCAAGAGATATTTTAATATTATCAAAATGTTTCCCCTGTCACAACTGGCTGATCAATAAATCTGCATTTGTGACACTGGGCAATTAGCGTTTGTGTTATTTGTGGACACTAAGGACCACTGAGTTCTCAGAGTATCGGTTATGTTTTTGTGTCTGCTACTTATTATAATTCTTATCTGTTCACTAGTTGACTTTTTTCCCATTTCCAATTATTCATTGGCCTTCCTTTGGGCATTTTAAAAACATTCATATTCCGTTACTGATGATTAATTCATTGATGACAAGCATATTACATTTGGATCTTTTACTTTTTATACATCTCAATGAGGAATTTATTTTCCACTTATGTAGTGGTTGGTGCCATCTGCATTTATGCTCTTCCGTGCATCACTTTGTTGTATTTTCTGGCAATACTTCGTACACAGACGATTATGAACCAGGTTGAATCAGAATCTATGGTGATTGCAGTCTCAATGGTTTTAGATCAACAGACTTGAGTTATTATAGTCTGTTGATTCTCCAGCTGTGTAATATTTGATTCCTTTTCCCATCTGTTTGAGAACAATTTGATTAGCTTCAATACATCATTTCCTTTTTGATGAATGGTGATGCATTAAAACAACATACTTATTTCTCCATTTTAGATATAGTTCAATACCTCAGAATATGTCTTTAACTAATTTAGTTTCATACTCAATTTATTGCATTCCTTTTTATTGCTGCGGTTAAGTTATGAAAGTTGTAAAGTACTTTGCTTTATATTGCATAATTTAAAACCATTGACCAGCGCGGCAGAGAAATGTATGCTGGATGCAAGACTATTTGATGTCCCATGATTTTGCTCACAAAGTCAAAGGATGCTATGTGGCTACATGTCAGAGGAAGTGGATTTTCCTCTGACAGCAAACAAAACACTGCAGATGCTGGAGAACAAATTGAAAAACAGAAAATACTGGAAATACTCAGCAGGTGCAGCAGGATCCATAAAGAGAGAGGAAGGTAGAATTAACTGAGGCAATTTTAACAGAACTCAACTTAACGGAACTGTTCACCAGAATGCTGCCTGGATTAGAGGATCTGAGCTATAAGAAGAGGCTAAACAAACTAGAATTGTTTCCTGTAGAACAGCAGTGGCTGAGGGAAGACCTGGTAGAAGTCTATAAAATTATGAGAGGCATAGATAGGGTTGACAGTCAGAATCTTTTTCCCAGAGTTGGAATGTCTAATACTGGAGGGCATACACTTGTGGTGAGAGGGGGAAAGTTCAAAGGAGATGTGAGGGGCAAGGCTTTTTTTTACAGGGAGTGGTAGCTGTCTGGAACACACTGCCAGGAGTGGTGCATGAAGGCAGATATGATGGGGGCATTTATGGGGCTTTTAGATAAGCACATGAATATGCAAGGAATAGAGGGATATGGACCAAGGGCAGGCAGAAGGGATTAGTTTAATTTGGCGTCATGTTTGACACAACATCGTGGGCCAAGGGACCTATTCCTAAGCTGTACTGTTCTATTTCTATGTTCACCTATTGGGAAACCCAGAGGATCAAATGGAAAGCTGACTTACACTGGCCCATTGAGGGCAGTGTTAATCTATTCCAAGTTCTACTCTACATAAACTTGAGGACATTGAAAACTCGGCAGACCATATCCTAACTCGCACCAAGTCCTGTTCACCCATTAGTCCTGTGCTCGCTGGCCTGCGTTGGCTTCTCATTGAACACCTTGATTTTAAAAATGTCATCCTTGTCATCAAACCCCTCCATTACTTTACTTCTCCATATCTTTGTAATCTCCTCCAGCTCAACAAACCAAAGAGATATCTGTACTCCACTAATTCTGACCCCTTGAGCATCCCCAATTTTTATGACTCCATCGTTAGTGGACTTGTCTTCAGCTGACTGGGCTCTAAGGTTTGGAATTTCCTCCCTAAAGCTCTCCGCCTCCCCACCCCATTTTACTCCTTTAAGAATCTCATAAAATCTATCTCTTTGACCAAACCTTTGGATTATCTGACATAATATCACCTGATGTGGCTTAGTGTCAAATTTTGCTTTCTAGTACAATGGTAAAGTGGTTTGTGACATCTTATTTATATTGAAAACACTACATAAATACAGGATGTTGTTGTTGTTCTGCCATTTTGGAAGGAATTGTGGGCAATGTTGGTTTTACACCCTCGCAACTTTACCCTCCATTGAGGTCAATGAGTAATTCTGGTGAGCTGCAAGAAAATGCAGGCAGGGGGGAATGGATTGCATCTCCCTTCCCGACACAATGTTGACGTGGAGATGGCAAGCTCCAAGCTAACCAGGCATAAAGTGCTGCAGGGTGGACTAATGGGAGCTGGTTGTGTAATGGTATTGTCAGTGGACTAGTAGTACCGAGAGACCCAGAGTAATGCCCTGGAGACACAGGTTCAAATCCCACCATGGCAGATGGTGAAATTTGAATCCAATAAAAATATCTGGAATTAAAAGTCTAATGAAACAATTGTTGACTGTCATAAAAACCCATCTGGTTCATTAATGTTCTTTAGGGAAGGAAATCTATTATCCTTAACTGGTCTGGCAGATCCACAGCAATGTGATTGACTTTTAAATGCCCTCAGTGATGGGCAATAAATGCTGGCCCAGTCACATCCCATGAACAAATAAAAAAAATGAGAGCTGAGTGGGACTTCCGCTCCTCGTTAAGATGGAGGTTCGCCCTCTGGAATTGCCGGCCAATCCAATTGGCCAGAGCTCCCTCCGTCCTGGCGGTGACAGGAAGGCATCTGTGGCTGCTGCCGGGACTGCAGAGGGAAAAGAAGATCAAGATACATGTATCCCTGGAGTGGGTTAAGTCTGAGGTCGTGGGTCATGAGGGTTTGGGCAGATCAGGGAGAGAAGTTAAGAAGGGGGGGGGGGTGGTTTAAGGGAGGGAGCGTGTAGGAGGGAGGAAAGGGGAGATGAAAGGAAGCTGCATCACAACCTGCAAAGGGCAGCCCCTGAAGAATGACCCTTCCCTGCCCCATTCCTTTCCATCCTTCAATCATTTCAGTTAAAAAATTGGACTTCCTCCTCCCACCCTGCTGTACGAGCAGTGTTTTGTCAGTGTGAATAGCTTGTTAACAAGCCTAATTGATCCTTAATTATTTGCCTAAATATGGCTACAGCAGGTGAGCTGCAGGTTTTGGCACCAGCCAGCCCGTCCCCCAGGATTATGGGATTTTGAGCTCAGGGGATGGGCAGGAGGGTAGTGGAAGTGCTGCCCACCCTATTATGTGCCCCACCCCACAGGAAACACACCCGCTGGAAGCACTAAAATTCAGCCCGACGTGTTAGATTATAATTGCACCTCATGATGTTCAGAAGCAAAAAAGCAAAAAACATATGACTGACGAAGAATATATTGTTCTAGAATTATGTCTTACAGGACAAAACAAATTGTGAGTGTTGTAATATTTGAAACATAAAATTTGAAGAAAATAGCTCAGTGTGATCAGAGATCCACCAGTTTCCTGTCATAACTCCAGCAGAATCCTAGCAAAACTCTATGGAAATGGTGGAAACAATTTTCCAGAGAAGCCTGCTCATCGTCTGCTAGAGTTATAGCAGGAAACTGGCAAAATGGAGCTGAATTTCTGTATCGCCATAGCCTTTAGATATGGAACAAACACGTGATAGCATTTGTCAGAGGAATTTGGAACGAGTACTTGATAAGAACAAAGAAAATTACAGCACAGGAACAGGCCCTTCGGCCTCAAAGCCTGCACTGACCATGCTGCCCGACTTAACTAAAACCCCCTACCCTTCCAGGGACCATATCCCTCTATTCCCATCCTATTCATGTACTTGTCAAGATGCCCCTTAAAAGTCACTACCGCATCCGCTTCCACTACCTCCCCGACAACAAGTTCCAGGCACCCACTACTCTGTGTAAAAAATCTGCCTTGTACATCTCATTTAAACCTTGCTCCTTGCACCTTAAACCTATGCCCCCTAGTAATTGACTCTTCCACCCTGGGAAAAAGCTTCTGATTATCCACTCTGTCCATGCCTCTCATAATCTTGTATACTTCTATCAGGTCTCCCCTCAACCTCCGTCGCTCCAGTGAGAACAAACCAAGTTTCTCCAACCTCTCCTCATAGCTAATGCCTTCCATACCAGGCAACATCCTGGTAAATATTTTCTGTAGCCTCTCCAAAGCCTCCACATCTTTCTGGTAGTGTGGCGACCAGAATTGAACACTATATTCCAAGTGCGGCCTAACAAAGGTTTAAAAAGCTGCAACATGACTTGCCAATTTTTAAACTCAATACCCCGGCCGATGAAGGCAAGCATACCATATGCCTTCTTGACTACTTTCTCCGCCTGCATTGCCACTTTCAGTGACCTATGTATCTGTACACCCAGTTCCCTCTGCCTATCAATACTCTTAAGGGTTCTGCCATTTACTGTATAAATAGGAAGAGGAAGCTTACATGTAGAAATGGAGAATATATTATTGTGAGATATTTTAGGTACTTTGGAAATAAAAGGAGTGTTGGTTAATAAAGAGAAATTAATACTAATTCAAATAAAATGCTTCAAGACATTATGTAGAAATTAAAAGAAAATGAACTTGGTCAACCACTAAAGTGAAAGCATCTATTGGAATTTTTATTTATAATTTTACTTGTTTAAGAATAAAGGAAATGGGAATAAAAATAAGCTGATGTAAAGTGCATGTAAATTTGGGGAAGAAAGACAGACTTGCACTTATATTGCTAATGGGGTGGGAGTTGAGGATATGGGGAACCATATCATGGTTTTGGGAGGGAAGGGAAATGCTGAGAGCAGAATAAAGAGAAATTAATTGACAAGATCAACCTGTCGACCACGGTGATAGGGAATCCTTAGTTGAAGGAAAAGGAACCAAAGAAACGCAGGTAGGAAGGTAGCATAATCAGAACAAATATGACAGCCGGAGAAACTGGGAGAATAGAATGGAATCCTTATAGGAAGCAGGATGTGAGGAAGCGTCGTCCTGGGGATGCTTGTCCACAGATCCCTCAAGGTGGCAGGACAGGTTAGCTATGAAGGCACACGGGACACGTCTTTATCAGTTGTGGCATTGATTCTAAGAGTAAGGAGGTTATGTTGGAGCTGTACAAAATTTTGTTTACACTACAAGTACTAGGCTAAAGTACTATGTCCAGTTCTGGTCACCCAGAATGATTTGATTGCACTGGAGGAGATTCACGAGGATATTGGGATGGAGCATTTGAGCTAGATAGGCTTAGTTTGTTTTCTTTAGAGCAGAGAAAGTGGAGGAGGGACCCGATTAAGATTGCGGGGTATGGACAGGGTGGATAGAAAGCATCTGTTCCCCTCAGTTGAAGGGTTGATAACATGGAGGCATAATTTTAAGGTGAGGGGCAGGAGGTTTAGAGGAGATTTGAGGAAAGTTGTTTTAACCCGGAAGGTGTTGGGAGTCTGGAATGGACTGTCTAGGAAAGGGACATGTTGACTGGTAGTGTCTCAGAGAGATGTGTTGACCTGTTAGAAAAAATCTCAATTACAAGGGAGGAAGTGTTAGGTTTTTTAGGAAACATTAAGACAGACAAATCCCCAGGGCCAGATGGCATCTATCCTAGACTCCTCAGGGAGGCAAGAGATGAAATTGCTGGGTCTCTAACAGAAATCTTTGTCTCTTCACTGGACACAGGTGAGGTCCCAGAGGATTGGAGGATAGCAAATGCGGTCCCGTTATTTAAGAAGGGTAGCAAGGATAACCCGGGTAATTAAAGGCCGGTGAGCTTGACGTCCGTGATAGGGAAATTGTTGGAGAAGATTCTTAGAGATAGGATATATGCGCATTTAGAACTGAATAATCTCATTAGCGATAGACAGCATGGTTTTGTACGAGGGAGGTCATGCCTCACAAATTTGGTTGAGTTTTTTGAGGAGGTGACAAAAACGATTGACAAGGGAAGGGCCTTGGATGTCGTCTATAAGGATTTAGTAAAGCGTTTGACAAGGTCCCTCATGGCAGGCTGGTGCAAAAGGTTAAATCTCACGGGATAAAAGGTGAGCTAGCTAGATGGGTAGAGAACTGGCTTAGCCATAGAAGACAGAGGGTAACAGTGGAGGGGTCTTTTTCCGGTTGGAGGTCTGTGACGAGTGGTGTTCGGCAGGGCCCTGTACTGGGACCTCTGCTGTTTGTGATATATATAAATGATTTGGAGAAAGATGAAGCTGGTGTGATCAGTCAGTTTGCGGATGACACAAAGATTGCTGGAGTGGCGGATAGTGATGAACATTGTCAGAGAATACAGCAGGATATAGATAGGCTGGAACATTGGGCGGAGAAATGGCAGATGGAATTTAATCCAGATAAATGCGAAGTGATGCATTTCGGTAGATCTAATGTAAGGGGGAGCTATACAATAAACGGCAGAACCATCAGGAGTATATATACTGTATGATTCTATGGTAGCAGTAGAAATCAGTTGGCCTACAGAGGGACCTGGGTGTACAAGTCCACAGATCCTTAAAGGTGGCAGCACAGGTGGAGAGGGTGGTCAAGAAGGCATATGGCATGCTTGCCTTTATTGGACGGGGCATAGAATATAAAAGTTGGCATATGATGTTGCAGCTATATAGAACGTTGGTTAGGCCACATTTGGAATACTGTGTCCAGTTCTGGTCGCCACACTACCAGAAGGACGTGGAGGCTTTGGAGAGAGTACAGAAAAGGGTTACCAGGATGTTGCCTGGTATGGAGGGTCTTAGCTATGAGGAGCGATTGGGTAAACTGGAGTTATTCTCCCTGGAAAGATGGAGGATGAGGGGCGACCTAATAGAGGTGTATAAAATTATGAAGGGCATAGATAGGGTGAACAGTGGGAAGCTTTTTCCCAGGTCAGAGGTGATGAACACAAGGGGTCACGGGTTCAAGGTGAGGGGGGCAAGGTTCAACATAGATGTGAGGGGGACGTATTTTACACAGAGGGTGTTGGGGGCCTGGAATGCACTGCCAAGCAAGGTGATTGAGGCGGACACGCTGGGTTCGTTTAAGACTTATCTAGATAGCCACATGAACAGACTGGGAATAGAGGGATACAAACGAATGGTCTAGTTGCACACATGAGCGGTGCAGGCTTGGAGGGCCGAAGGGCCTGTTCCTGTGCTGTATTGTTCTTTGTTCTTTAGTGGCAGAAAGTCTCTCAAGGCTATGGACCAAGTGCTGGAAAATGGGATTAGTGTAGATTTAGTGCAGTTTCTGTCGGTACAGATGCGATGGGTCAAATGGCCTCTTCTATACTGTATGACTCTATGGTAGCAGTAGAAATCAGTTGGCCTACAGTTAATAGTAGTAGATATAGAGTGTCCCCAGAAATGGAGCCAGAGAAGTCAAAGGTGGGAGGGAAGAATTGGAGATGGATGACATGAAGGAGAAAAAAGGATGGAAATTAGCATCAAAGTTGATGAAATTTGTGGGTAAAGGTGAGAGCAGGAAATGGCAGTGATATGGTCATAAATGTAGCAGAAAACGTGATGAGGGAGGAGTCCTGAGTAGGACTGGAACAAGCAATGTTCCACATATGCCACAAAAGGCCAGGCATAACTAGCACCTATGTGGGTACCCATAGCAACACCATTCATTTGGACGAAGTGAGTAGAGTTGAAGGACAAATTGTTCAATGTTAAATCAAGTTCAGACAGGTAGAGGATGGTGAAGGTAGAATGAGATATTGGTAGGTGTTGTGTTATTATAATTATCTAATACTAGTTGCTCATAAAGACTTGGGTAAACATGTTGTAGGTTTATTTATTAAGGCCGGGAGTTTTGAGTTCTGCCTGCACCAATTCACTCTGCACATGGGACTGGAAAATCCCACCCCAAGACTTGACAGTTGAGAACAGCCATCGGTGGAAAATCCTGTCCATTTTGTCTATGTCTGCTCTGCTCAAAGCAATAGTGAAACCAAGACTGGATCACATGACATATTTCCCTTCCAGTGATCTCATGCTGATATCCTTTAAAGGCATCTTTCAACAGTCAGATCTCCATTTAAGGAAGAAGTGGAGAGCTCTGAACGTAGGGGCGAAAGTTTGGTGAGGTTGGACATCCATGCTGGAGAGACAGTTAAGGCCAGGAAATTAGAAGCTGTTAAAGAAGCAGAGCCTCAGAAGAGTCACGTATCTAAGTGGGAAGAGAGTGGATGAGGGGAGAAAAAGTAAAGTCAGGGCAGAGACTGATGCAGATCAGAATCCTACCATGTCACTGATATTCTAAGGGCGTGTTAGGAGAGGCCTGATTGGTGGCAGGCTGAAGCAGGTTGAAAAAATGACGGAAGGATAAAGCGCCTGTCCTAGTTAGTGACAAAGTTGCTTCCTCATGCCCCACCAGGAAGGTTGTAGCTTCCTCTGCCTCAGAATTCTCCACTTCCCTACTGCAAGACCTTCCCGAATGCCCTCCCCATCAAAACATACTGCAAGTTGATGGAAAGCTAGAATCTGCCTTCTGACTCTTCACTTTCTTCCAGTCCAGAATGGATGAGAAATGGACTGGCAGTATTTGAGTGAGGCCAGATGGATAAAATTGCCGTGGTCTCTTCCTGTCTCTAACTGGTAAGTAATTAATTTAACATCTTTCCCATTTTTGCCAGAACCAGGCCTATCCTTCATCAGGCATTTGGTCAGGGAAAACACATTCACGCCATTTTATGTGGTCAGACACTGATTGATAGATATTGTCCAGTTAAGTTAATTTATTTTTTAAATTCATTTTAGATTTTATTATTTTTCTTTCAATTGTTCTTGAAATATCTTGCACAAGGCCAGCGTCCCTTCACCAAATCAAGATTTATTTACAATAGTTAGTACTATTCAGACCAGTACTTAGTACAGAGTATACATTCTGAGTGCTGGTAACCCAGACACTCCACATCACATAGCCCTGCAGGGCTCCCGGATTGGACAACATTAACTGCCTCAATCAGGGAGTTCATACTCTCACCTCCACCTCATGGACCTCGTTAAAGTCATTACAGTTTTGATGTTTAATTTCAACTGCATTTTAATGCCATTGCTTGCATTCAGAATTGACGACAAGTGCCATTTTTTTGGAAGGGATAAAATAGATTCTTCATATGTCAGTGGAGACGTGAGCTGAGAGAGTAAAGTTTGACAGCGTGTTCTTGTGCTCAACATGACAATGGCTACTGACTGCAGTCACTGTCTTGAAGATTGTTCAAATAACATTGCAAGAATATTTTGAACAACTTTGGCGAGACTTTGCTTCTCTTGTAATGTTACATGATTATACAGGATAGATATATACATAATATATGGGTTGATTAATCCGTGTTTCCTAAGGAAGATGGAAAAATATAGCCCAAAACTGGAGCATATTTTAATTCATTGTAATTTACTGCCAGTTAATTAACATTATTATGATGCGAGGATAAGACTGAAGTGATAGAAAATAAGGCATCATAATTTAGATGCATCCAAGAGTAGCAGCAGTGCAGATCTACTTCCCTTTCATCAATATGCAGTATCAAATGTACCGTCAGTGATTTGCCTTCTGCAAATTCCTTCTCAGCTACCACATGCTCGCTGTGGACTGCAATTGACAATATTGAATAAAGTTTGGTTTTGTGACTATGGACCCTGACTCATTTTTCTTGATGACCCACGCAGCCATTAGTACAAGGTCATATTTCCATGCCATCTGTGGCCAGTATCTGAATCCACATGTGTGAGTGACTATGACTAATATCCTTTACTCTATACCTCTGTGCTTTGCAGTCCCTGGATGATTAATTATTGATGAAATTGTTTTGGAACTTCGTTACTGAAATCTGCAGTGGCTTTCATTTCATATCTCATAATTTACAAGCGCAGCATAATTGCAAGCTGGTAAGTTGCTATTTGAAAAACAATCCCAGCCCTTTTAAAGCTTCTATCAGTCAAAAGGAAAACCCTGTACACCCTAAGCTAAAAATATAATGCATTCACTGGTACATGTTTGCCATTCACTAACATATTCATTTCACAAAATAAAGAATAAAGCTTTTGAGGTTGTATTTATTTTCATTCTTCTGCATATTACTCAGTTAGTTATCTGAAACTGGATGGCTCACAGATGTGGAAACCTTTCTGATAATGGATCAACCAGCTCAGCTCTCCTACGACTTCTCTCCCTTCATGACTGTTATGAATGCCTGAGGCATTGGTTTAATCTTGCTCTCATTCTCTGGCCTGGAATTCATTTCCTAGCCCACTCCAATGCAACAGTTGACCATCCGTCACACATAGCCAGCAGTAGTCAGAAAAATGAAGCATCCTTTGCCAAGTGCAGCCAGATGGTGACTGCCATAAACTGTTATTTATGAGCCATTGAGGTACGTTATATTTTTGAACTATTCCACATTGAGCCAAACTTAAGGAACATGCCTTGGGCATAGCCAGCAAAAAATTGCTTTTTTGTCATGCTGTTTAATCGGCTTCATATTTTTGAGTGTACTGCTGTAAATTTTACAAACAATCCCTTCCCACACAGATGTAATAATGACAGGATAGACTTTCTGGTCACAGCACACGGAAGCTAGGAGCAGATCAGAGTGCGCTGCAAAGTTCGACCATGCACAACTTGGTAAAGTTAGGTAATTTAAATCATCTCAGCCATGCTTGCACCCGGAGATTGGAGTTCACTGAAGGAGAAGGAGGATAATTAAGCATGACTGCAGCTTTTAAAGGTCTGCAGTTGAAATTGAAATGGATGCAGATTTGAAGGAAAGTGACTGCAAAGGACAAGTGTCAGGAGTCTTTAAAAAAACGCCACAGAACTGATCTTAAATAGTTGGTAACCATTGCACAATATTGTTGGGGCAGAAATGTGAATAAAAGGAACAAGGGAAGACAAATCCAGTATAAATGCTTGGCTAAGTCATTAAACAGCATTGCATCTAACCCCCAATGACTGGTGCAATGGAAATGTTGCTGTGTATACTGAGTGCAAAATGATCATTTTGTGGGCAGCACGGTGGCAACAATGGTTAGCACTGCTGCCTCCTAGCGCCAGGGACCCAGGTTCGATTCCCGGTTTGGTCACTGTTTGGGTGGAGTTTACACGTCTGTCTTCGTGTGTTTCCTCTGGGTGCTTCAGTTTCCTCCCACAGTCCGAAAGACGTGCTGGTTAGGTGCATTGGCTATGCTAAATTCTCCCTCAGTGTACCCGAACAGACGCCGGAGTGTGATGATTAGAGGATTTTCACAGTAACTTCAGATAAGTCTACTTGTGACAATAATAAATAAATTTTAACTTTAAAAGCTATCTGTTATGAACAGCAGGAGACAAGAACAGGTGATACCACTCAAGAAATCTGACAAAGTAACCATCAACAGTAAGATTTACCATATAAATGGCGCAAGTATGTGTGTTACAGAGTGTTGCCTTGTTCCAGATTTACTGCTGGACCTTGCCAAGCCCTCACACAACATTACATCTCTTTCTTTGCATCTCATCCAAACTCGTATTTCAACAGGGCATACATTCAAACTGCCACACACATTTAAAATCCTTGATCAACTTGCATCTTTCAAGTGTTTCACACATAAAATGATTGTGGCACAGCCCAGACGAATGTTTGCTCATTTACTGATACACAGGTTAGACTGCAAGGTCTATATTTTCGTCACGTCGTGGAGACGCTGCACCACATTCAAAATGATGCTGGGAACTTGGATGTGGAAGTCTCTTAATATCATTCAAACCAGAGATGATGTGAGCTGGAGGAGGCACGCGGACCAACTGTTGATGGGAAGAAGCAATCCGCTGGAAATTGAACTTGCTGAAAATCTGGGTCAAACTGTACAAAGTCCTGACCTGAAACTTCCTGCAACCCTGACAGTGATAGACACAGCTGAGGAAAGCAACACCTCACCTGTAGACCAAACAGAGAGTCAACCTTTAGTTACATCAACGTTGGTCAAACCAGCCACTGATGATGTTTGTATAAAGACAAAACGGCAGACATTACAACCAGTGCAAAGAACGAGACGCCACAGGTTAGCCGTTAATCGTTCCAAGAGTGACGACCTCCAAAACGCCTGACTTATTGATTTTTTTTTTACTGATTATTGTTCATGTTACACTTGTTTGAATTTTTTGGGGACATTCAATTTAAAGGGAGAGGAAATGCTATTTATTAATATTGATTCTTGGTAGCTGCACTAGGCAGCTACCATTAAGATATTCATGTATTCACCGGAAATGGTGTCATAGGTTGCTAGTGCGGGGAAACTGCCAGCGTAAGATGCAGTCACGTAGTGACACCACCCTTTAAATAAAGTTCCATTATTTTCAACCCTCTGTGCTGCCCAGCTTCAACTCTCAAATATACAACAATGAAAAAGACGGGATCAGCCCTGATTCGAAGTAAGAGGACATGCCAGGAGCAGAAGGCATGCCTAAAAATGAGGTGTTAATCTGGTGACGCTACAACACAGGAATACTTGCATGCCCCAACTCATAAGCAGCAAGTGACAGACACAGCTTAAGCAATTCCACAACCAACGGATCAGATCTAACCTCTGCAGTCCTGCAACATGAATGGTGGAGGACAATTAAACAACTCACTGGAGGAGAAGACCCCACTGAGGTGGAGGGGAGGTGGCAGAACATTAGCGCAAATTATAAGGCTGAAGCATTTCTAACAATCTTCAGCCGGAGGTGCCAAGTGGGTGATCCATCTTGGCCTCCTCCAGAGATCTGCAACATCGCAGATGTCAGTTGTCAGCCAATTCGATTCGCTCAATGTGATATCAAGAAAGAGCGAAAGGCTAAAGGCTGAGTCTTGACAATATTCTGGTGCTTGTACTAAAGACTTGTGCACCAGAACTTGCCATGCCCCTAGCCAAGCTGTTCTTGTACACCTACCTCACTGGCATCAACCCAGCAATGTGGAAAATTGTTTTTTCTGTGAACAAGTGTGGCCTGTATACAAAAAGCAAGTCAAATCCAACCCAGCCAATTACCGCCCCGTCAGCCTATTTTTGATCATCAATAAACTGATGGAAGGGGTCATCAACAGCACTTGTTCAGCAATAACAAACTCATCGACATTCAGTTTGGGTTTCACCAGGATCACTCAGCTCCTGACCTCATTACAGCCTTGGTTCAAACAAGGACAAAAGTGCTCAAATCCAGAAGTGAGATGAGTGTGTCTGCCCTTGACATCAAGGCAGCATTTGACGGAATGTGGAGTCAGGAAGCCCTGGCAAGACTGGAATTAATGGGAATCAGGGGAAAACTCTCTGCTGGTTGGCGTCCTACCTAGCACAAAGTAAGATGGTTGTGGTTGTTGGAAGTCAGTTATCTTAGCTCCAGGATAACGCTGCAGGAGTTCCTCAGGGTAGTATCCTAGTTCCAATCATCTTCAGCTGCTTCATTAATGACCTTCCCTCCATCATAAGGTCAGAAGTGGGAATTTTCCCTGATGATTACACAATGTTCAGCACCATTCCTCAGATACTGAAGCAGTCTGTGTCCAAATGCAGCAAAACCTGGACAATATCCAGGCTTGGGCTGACAAGTGGCAATTAACAGATGTGCCACACAAGTGCCAGGCAATGAGCATCTCCAACAAGAGAGAATCTAACCATCTCCCCTTGACATTCAATGGCATTTCCATTGCTGAATGCCCCACTATCCGTTACCATTGAAAAGAAACTGAACTGGACTAGCCACATCTTTACATTTACCCAGAAATGTGGATTTCTTTTTTGTGTAGAGCTATGACCTACATACAAAAAGTCAAATTCAGACCAGCCAATTATCACCCCATCAGCCTACTTTTGATATCAGTAAAATGATGGAAGGGGTCACCAACAGTGCTATCAAGCAGCATTTGCTCAGCAATAACCGGCTCATTGACACTCAGTTTGTGTTCCACCAGGGTCGCTCAGCTCCTGACCTCATTACAACCTTGGTTGAAATGAGAACAAAAGAGCTAACTCCAGAAATGAGATGAGAGTGGGTAGAACAGGTCAGAGGCTAGGAATCCTGTGGTGAGTAACTCATCTCCCCAAAGCCTGTCCACCTTCTAAAGGTCAGAAGCGTAATGGCATATTCCCCACTTTTCTGGATGAGTGCAGCTCCAACAACACTAAAAAAGCTTAACACCATCCAGGACTAAGCAGTCCGCTTAATTGGCACCGCTTCCACAAACATTCATTCCCTCTACCACCAAAGTACAGTGGCAGCATGGTGTGCCATCTACAAGATGCATTGCATGAACTCAGGCATGTTCCTTAGACAGCAGCTTCCAAATCTACAACCGCTTCCATCTAAGGTGGCAGACAAAGGAGAACACCACCACCTGGAAATTCTCCATCAAGCTACACATTCTGGGACTCCCTCCCTAACACACATGGACTGCAATGATTCAAGGAGGTAGCTCAACACCACCTTCTCAAGGACAATTAAGGATGGGAAAAGAATGCTGGCCTATCCAGAGCTCCCACATCCCACGAACGAATAAAAGAAACCAACTTATTATCCATGCTGTCATACTTCTTTTAATATCCCGTATTTTAACTTAAATAACAGAAAAATCTACATCTACTGCATTCCTGTATTAATACAGTCAATTGATTTTCCCAAGTTATTGAGACATCTTTTTCCTTTAACAAATGCATTCTAACCATATTTAGTTTGTCTTTCTTGGGGAGTATCAATGTTTTTCCTGTATTCCTTAGTGCTTACCCACCACCAATGATAGTTGGATTATAGTCACCTGGTCCCCTTTCGAACTCTTTCGATGTTTGAAAGATTGAGGTTTTTTTGCTGTTCCCTATCTGACTTATCTCAGTATTCCAGGATACAGACATCAATGCCTTGTGCTTTTTCTAACAATATTTCCCCCTCTATCTATATTCAACTTGATTTCCTTTTACATCATCAGCCCTAGATTTTTCATGGAACACTTTTTTAAAGGCTTGTTTTAATTAAATATCTTTATTCATCCAAAGAACTTTGTTTTTTGGACATGAACCTTTCCTCTTGCTGATGCTTGTCTGAGCCATTGCCTCATCATCTCCTGTTTGAACCTTCACCATTGTTTGTATATTGTCTAACGTGACAATTCTTCTTTAAGTGTATTTATTCATTGTTTTAAATCTAATTGGCAATTACTTTTTCTCCCAAAGGTATCTCAAAGCATCTTTGGTTTATCATTTTCATATCAAACTTGTTATGACGACTGAATCCAGATGTTTTCTTAGCCTTACATTATTCAAACTGTTTCATTTCATTCCCCAGTACCAGACCAGCTTTGACCCTTGTTGAACTAAAAAGCAATGATCCACAAACCATTAGAAAGTTCCCTTTATTTGCCAATTACCTTAGTTGTAACCCAATCTATCTTTGGATAATTAAATCACTCATTACTATGACCCTATTACTTGTGTGTTTCTCTCAGCTGACCTCTCCCTTTATCTCCTTTCCACTGTTCAACAATCTATATACTCCCAAGACAATAACAATTCTGTTTCTTATTCATTTTCTCAACCAAATGAATTGAGCTTTTACACCATACCAAGTATCATCTCCATGTTCCAATTCATTGATGGAATCTTTAATTAACAATGGGACCCTTGCTCCATTTTTAAAAATTCTATTCTTTTTATTTTTTGTAACCGGCAATGTTCAGGTTTCAGTCCTGCCCTCATATTTCCTATAAAAATTTGTGCTTTGCTTGCCAGTTTATTCACAATATTTTTATAAATTTTAATCTCGTGATCCTAATCCATGTATTCAGTCTTCCATTTTTGTATTTGGCTACAAAAGGTACAAAAAGACAATGGTTTAAAGTACATTCTAACTGGGCATGTCACCCTGATTAGCATTCATGTTTTGTGGTAACATTACACAAAAAGCCCCTTAAAAATGTAGGGAGGTCAATCTCTTCGGAACCAAGAAAGAAAGTTAAGTGTGGATTTCTGTAAAAACTAATGATTAATTATCCATTTTCTTCGAACAGCATTTGATTCCATATAATGGAATAAAGATATTGGGCCGGATTGTCTGAACTCTCCCGCAGCTGGGATTCTCCAGTCTCGTTGCAGCAAATGGAGATTTGGCTGAGTGCAAAATTTTCCATTCTCACTGCCAGCAGCAGCCATGGGGCATGAACGGCTGGAGACTTTTTTTGTTCATTCATTGAGTTTAGACATTGCTAGCTGGACCACCATTTATTGTCCAGCCCTAATTGCCGTTGAACTGAGTGCTCATCCATTTCATAGGGCATTTAAGAGTCAACCACATTGCTTTGTCTCTGGAGTCACACAAAGGCCAGACCAGGTATGGACGGAAGATTTCCTTTTCTAAAGGACATTAGTGACCCAGATGGGTTTTTATGACAATCGACAATGGTTTCATGGTCATCATTAGACTTTTAATTCCAGATTTTTATGAATTCGGATTTCAGCATCTGCAGGTCCCCAGAGCATTACCCTGGGTCTCTGGATTACTAGTCCAGTGATAATACCGCTATGCCATTGCCTCCCCTAATTGCAGCCATTGTTTTTGACATCCCGACATGCATTGGCGTGATTTTTTGCCTTTCAGACCAGTTTGTAGCAGTGGGCTGGTGAATGGGCAAGGGTATGGTTGTGACAGTGGATCAGGAACAAAATCATTTTGCAGAGATTGCTTTGCCAAGGCTCGTTATTTCAGCCATGGCATTAGCATCCTAATACCAGGTTTGCTAGCCAATCACAGAGCGTGGGTGTACTGATGACACTTCTCTGTCAGTGGAAGGATTCTAATTAAAGAAACTTCAGCAGATGCTAATATGACAGAATTCTACATCGACTATTGAGGCTGTTGCAGCCACAGGAATGGAAGGGAGACATGAATAGCGTATTTGAGACTGTTTCTTAAAGCAGTACATTCTGGAACCAACCAGGGAACAGATTATTTTAGACCTGGTTATGCGTAATAAGATACGATTAAAGAAAAACCTGATAATAAACAATACTCTAGGCCATAACGTGATAGAATTACACATTCAGTTGAAGATGAGAAACTTGGATCCAAAGCCAGTGTCGTAAATTAAATGAGGACAATTCCAAAGATATGAAGAGGGTACAGTGGACTGGAAAAAGAATCAGTAAAAAACTAAGACGGTAGAGGAGCAGTGCAGACCTTTAAGGAGATATTTCATAACTCTCAACAAAAATCTATTCCATCAATGAGAAAGGTGTATCATCTGTGGCTAGCTAAGGAAGGTATCAAATAGAAAGAAAGGCATACTGGGCTGCAAAGATTAATGGTAAGCCAGAAGTTTGAGAACATTTTGAGAAACCAGCAAAGAGTGGCTAAATGTATATAAATAAGTAATACTACTTGTGAGTTTGGTAGGAAATATAAAAGCAGGTAGCAAGAACTTTTACAAGGATATAAAATTGAAGGCAGTAATCAAAGTAAACCTTTGTTCCTTAGAAGATGCGATTCAGGAATTAATATGGGAACCAAGGAAATCAAAGAGATTTAGAACAAGTATTTTGTATGTCTTCAAGGTAGGAGGCAGAAAGAGTATCCCAAGAATAGTAGAAAATCAAGGGACAGAGAACTTCAAACAATCACTACCACCAGAGAAATAGTGCCAGGACGAATAATAGGTTTAAAGGCTAACAAGTCCCCTGGATTGCATTTGGATTTCCAAAAGGTTTTCAATAAGGTGTTCACCAAGGAGAGGGGCTATGTTTTTGAGGAAGAGAAGGTGTTACAGGCTAATAGGCTGGAGGAAATAGATGTTCGGAAGGAGGATGTACTGGCAGTTTTGAATAAACTGAAGGTCGATAAGTCCCCTGGGCCTGATGAAATGTATCCCAGGATTCTTTGGGAGGCAAGGGATGAGATTGCAGAGCCTTTGGCTTTGATCTTTGGGTCCTCACTGTCCACGGGGATGGTGCCAGAGGACTGGAGAGTGGTGAATGTTGTTCCTCTGTTTAAGAAAGGGAATAGAAATGACCCTGGTAATTATAGACCGGTTAGTCTTACTTCGGTGGTTGATAAATTGATGGAAAAGGTCCTGAGGGATGGGATTTATGACCATTTAGAAAGATGCGGATTAATCCGGGATTGATCCACTGGAGCAAGCTGAGAGGGGTGATTGAAAAGCAGCAGTGCTGGTAAGAGATTAATTGGATTAATTGAATTGTTTATTTATTTAATTAGTCAGCTAGTGTGTGTATTTTTTTGGCCTTTACTTTAACAGCAGTTTTTCAAGTTTAAAGTGAAAACTAGAAGTGGGCAGCAAAGGAGTCTGGGAAGGGTTTTTATTTTAACTTTAAAAGTCAGTTACCTGGGAGGTTCCCCCTCATTGATCCACTGGAGCAAGCTGAGAGGGGTGATTGAAAAGCAGCAGTGCTGGTAAGAGATTAATTGGATTAATTGAATTGTTTATTTATTTAATTAGTCAGCTAGTGTGTGTATTTTTTTGGCCTTTACTTTAACAGCAGTTTTTCAAGTTTAAAGTGAAAACTAGAAGTGGGCAGCAAAGGAGTCTGGGAAGGGTTTTTATTTTAACTTTAAAAGTCAGTTACCTGGGAGGTTCCCCCTCATTGATCCACTGGAGCAAGCTGAGAGGGGTGATTGAAAAGCAGCAGTGCTGGTAAGAGATTAATTGGATTAATTGAATTGTTTATTTATTTAATTAGTCAGCTAGTGTGTGTATTTTTTTGGCCTTTACTTTAACAGCAGTTTTTCAAGTTTAAAGTGAAAACTAGAAGTGGGCAGCAAAGGAGTCTGGGAAGGGTTTTTATTTTAACTTTAAAAGTCAGTTACCTGGGAGGTTCCCCCTCATTGATCCACTGGAGCAAGCTGAGAGGGGTGATTGAAAAGCAGCAGTGCTGGTAAGAGATTAATTGGATTAATTGAATTGTTTATTTATTTAATTAGTCAGCTAGTGTGTGTATTTTTTTGGCCTTTACTTTAACAGCAGTTTTTCAAGTTTAAAGTGAAAACTAGAAGTGGGCAGCAAAGGAGTCTGGGAAGGGTTTTTATTTTAACTTTAAAAGTCAGTTACCTGGGAGGTTCCCCCTCATTGATCCACTGGAGCAAGCTGAGAGGGGTGATTGAAAAGCAGCAGTGCTGGTAAGAGATTAATTGGATTAATTGAATTGTTTATTTATTTAATTAGTCAGCTAGTGTGTGTATTTTTTTGGCCTTTACTTTAACAGCAGTTTTTCAAGTTTAAAGTGAAAACTAGAAGTGGGCAGCAAAGGAGTCTGGGAAGGGTTTTTATTTTAACTTTAAAAGTCAGTTACCTGGGAGGTTCCCCCTCATTGATCCACTGGAGCAAGCTGAGAGGGGTGATTGAAAAGCAGCAGTGCTGGTAAGAGATTAATTGGATTAATTGAATTGTTTATTTATTTAATTAGTCAGCTAGTGTGTGTATTTTTTTGGCCTTTACTTTAACAGCAGTTTTTCAAGTTTAAAGTGAAAACTAGAAGTGGGCAGCAAAGGAGTCTGGGAAGGGTTTTTATTTTAACTTTAAAAGTCAGTTACCTGGGAGGTTCCCCCTCATTGATCCACTGGAGCAAGCTGAGAGGGGTGATTGAAAAGCAGCAGTGCTGGTAAGAGATTAATTGGATTAATTGAATTGTTTATTTATTTAATTAGTCAGCTAGTGTGTGTATTTTTTTGGCCTTTACTTTAACAGCAGTTTTTCAAGTTTAAAGTGAAAACTAGAAGTGGGCAGCAAAGGAGTCTGGGAAGGGTTTTTATTTTAACTTTAAAAGTCAGTTACCTGGGAGGTTCCCCCTCATTGATCCACTGGAGCAAGCTGAGAGGGGTGATTGAAAAGCAGCAGTGCTGGTAAGAGATTAATTGGATTAATTGAATTGTTTATTTATTTAATTAGTCAGCTAGTGTGTGTATTTTTTTGGCCTTTACTTTAACAGCAGTTTTTCAAGTTTAAAGTGAAAACTAGAAGTGGGCAGCAAAGGAGTCTGGGAAGGGTTTTTATTTTAACTTTAAAAGTCAGTTACCTGGGAGGTTCCCCCTCATTGATCCACTGGAGCAAGCTGAGAGGGGTGATTGAAAAGCAGCAGTGCTGGTAAGAGATTAATTGGATTAATTGAATTGTTTATTTATTTAATTAGTCAGCTAGTGTGTGTATTTTTTTGGCCTTTACTTTAACAGCAGTTTTTCAAGTTTAAAGTGAAAACTAGAAGTGGGCAGCAAAGGAGTCTGGGAAGGGTTTTTATTTTAACTTTAAAAGTCAGTTACCTGGGAGGTTCCCCCTCATTGATCCACTGGAGCAAGCTGAGAGGGGTGATTGAAAAGCAGCAGTGCTGGTAAGAGATTAATTGGATTAATTGAATTGTTTATTTATTTAATTAGTCAGCTAGTGTGTGTATTTTTTTGGCCTTTACTTTAACAGCAGTTTTTCAAGTTTAAAGTGAAAACTAGAAGTGGGCAGCAAAGGAGTCTGGGAAGGGTTTTTATTTTAACTTTAAAAGTCAGTTACCTGGGAGGTTCCCCCTCATTGATCCACTGGAGCAAGCTGAGAGGGGTGATTGAAAAGCAGCAGTGCTGGTAAGAGATTAATTGGATTAATTGAATTGTTTATTTATTTAATTAGTCAGCTAGTGTGTGTATTTTTTTGGCCTTTACTTTAACAGCAGTTTTTCAAGTTTAAAGTGAAAACTAGAAGTGGGCAGCAAAGGAGTCTGGGAAGGGTTTTTATTTTAACTTTAAAAGTCAGTTACCTGGGAGGTTCCCCCTCATTGATCCACTGGAGCAAGCTGAGAGGGGTGATTGAAAAGCAGCAGTGCTGGTAAGAGATTAATTGGATTAATTGAATTGTTTATTTATTTAATTAGTCAGCTAGTGTGTGTATTTTTTTGGCCTTTACTTTAACAGCAGTTTTTCAAGTTTAAAGTGAAAACTAGAAGTGGGCAGCAAAGGAGTCTGGGAAGGGTTTTTATTTTAACTTTAAAAGTCAGTTACCTGGGAGGTTCCCCCTCATTGATCCACTGGAGCAAGCTGAGAGGGGTGATTGAAAAGCAGCAGTGCTGGTAAGAGATTAATTGGATTAATTGAATTGTTTATTTATTTAATTAGTCAGCTAGTGTGTGTATTTTTTTGGCCTTTACTTTAACAGCAGTTTTTCAAGTTTAAAGTGAAAACTAGAAGTGGGCAGCAAAGGAGTCTGGGAAGGGTTTTTATTTTAACTTTAAAAGTCAGTTACCTGGGAGGTTCCCCCTCATTGATCCACTGGAGCAAGCTGAGAGGGGTGATTGAAAAGCAGCAGTGCTGGTAAGAGATTAATTGGATTAATTGAATTGTTTATTTATTTAATTAGTCAGCTAGTGTGTGTATTTTTTTGGCCTTTACTTTAACAGCAGTTTTTCAAGTTTAAAGTGAAAACTAGAAGTGGGCAGCAAAGGAGTCTGGGAAGGGTTTTTATTTTAACTTTAAAAGTCAGTTACCTGGGAGGTTCCCCCTCATTGATCCACTGGAGCAAGCTGAGAGGGGTGATTGAAAAGCAGCAGTGCTGGTAAGAGATTAATTGGATTAATTGAATTGTTTATTTATTTAATTAGTCAGCTAGTGTGTGTATTTTTTTGGCCTTTACTTTAACAGCAGTTTTTCAAGTTTAAAGTGAAAACTAGAAGTGGGCAGCAAAGGAGTCTGGGAAGGGTTTTTATTTTAACTTTAAAAGTCAGTTACCTGGGAGGTTCCCCCTCATTGATCCACTGGAGCAAGCTGAGAGGGGTGATTGAAAAGCAGCAGTGCTGGTAAGAGATTAATTGGATTAATTGAATTGTTTATTTATTTAATTAGTCAGCTAGTGTGTGTATTTTTTTGGCCTTTACTTTAACAGCAGTTTTTCAAGTTTAAAGTGAAAACTAGAAGTGGGCAGCAAAGGAGTCTGGGAAGGGTTTTTATTTTAACTTTAAAAGTCAGTTACCTGGGAGGTTCCCCCTCATTGATCCACTGGAGCAAGCTGAGAGGGGTGATTGAAAAGCAGCAGTGCTGGTAAGAGATTAATTGGATTAATTGAATTGTTTATTTATTTAATTAGTCAGCTAGTGTGTGTATTTTTTTGGCCTTTACTTTAACAGCAGTTTTTCAAGTTTAAAGTGAAAACTAGAAGTGGGCAGCAAAGGAGTCTGGGAAGGGTTTTTATTTTAACTTTAAAAGTCAGTTACCTGGGAGGTTCCCCCTCATTGATCCACTGGAGCAAGCTGAGAGGGGTGATTGAAAAGCAGCAGTGCTGGTAAGAGATTAATTGGATTAATTGAATTGTTTATTTATTTAATTAGTCAGCTAGTGTGTGTATTTTTTTGGCCTTTACTTTAACAGCAGTTTTTCAAGTTTAAAGTGAAAACTAGAAGTGGGCAGCAAAGGAGTCTGGGAAGGGTTTTTATTTTAACTTTAAAAGTCAGTTACCTGGGAGGTTCCCCCTCATTGATCCACTGGAGCAAGCTGAGAGGGGTGATTGAAAAGCAGCAGTGCTGGTAAGAGATTAATTGGATTAATTGAATTGTTTATTTATTTAATTAGTCAGCTAGTGTGTGTATTTTTTTGGCCTTTACTTTAACAGCAGTTTTTCAAGTTTAAAGTGAAAACTAGAAGTGGGCAGCAAAGGAGTCTGGGAAGGGTTTTTATTTTAACTTTAAAAGTCAGTTACCTGGGAGGTTCCCCCTCATTGATCCACTGGAGCAAGCTGAGAGGGGTGATTGAAAAGCAGCAGTGCTGGTAAGAGATTAATTGGATTAATTGAATTGTTTATTTATTTAATTAGTCAGCTAGTGTGTGTATTTTTTTGGCCTTTACTTTAACAGCAGTTTTTCAAGTTTAAAGTGAAAACTAGAAGTGGGCAGCAAAGGAGTCTGGGAAGGGTTTTTATTTTAACTTTAAAAGTCAGTTACCTGGGAGGTTCCCCCTCATTGATCCACTGGAGCAAGCTGAGAGGGGTGATTGAAAAGCAGCAGTGCTGGTAAGAGATTAATTGGATTAATTGAATTGTTTATTTATTTAATTAGTCAGCTAGTGTGTGTATTTTTTTGGCCTTTACTTTAACAGCAGTTTTTCAAGTTTAAAGTGAAAACTAGAAGTGGGCAGCAAAGGAGTCTGGGAAGGGTTTTTATTTTAACTTTAAAAGTCAGTTACCTGGGAGGTTCCCCCTCATTGATCCACTGGAGCAAGCTGAGAGGGGTGATTGAAAAGCAGCAGTGCTGGTAAGAGATTAATTGGATTAATTGAATTGTTTATTTATTTAATTAGTCAGCTAGTGTGTGTATTTTTTTGGCCTTTACTTTAACAGCAGTTTTTCAAGTTTAAAGTGAAAACTAGAAGTGGGCAGCAAAGGAGTCTGGGAAGGGTTTTTATTTTAACTTTAAAAGTCAGTTACCTGGGAGGTTCCCCCTCATTGATCCACTGGAGCAAGCTGAGAGGGGTGATTGAAAAGCAGCAGTGCTGGTAAGAGATTAATTGGATTAATTGAATTGTTTATTTATTTAATTAGTCAGCTAGTGTGTGTATTTTTTTGGCCTTTACTTTAACAGCAGTTTTTCAAGTTTAAAGTGAAAACTAGAAGTGGGCAGCAAAGGAGTCTGGGAAGGGTTTTTATTTTAACTTTAAAAGTCAGTTACCTGGGAGGTTCCCCCTCATTGATCCACTGGAGCAAGCTGAGAGGGGTGATTGAAAAGCAGCAGTGCTGGTAAGAGATTAATTGGATTAATTGAATTGTTTATTTATTTAATTAGTCAGCTAGTGTGTGTATTTTTTTGGCCTTTACTTTAACAGCAGTTTTTCAAGTTTAAAGTGAAAACTAGAAGTGGGCAGCAAAGGAGTCTGGGAAGGGTTTTTATTTTAACTTTAAAAGTCAGTTACCTGGGAGGTTCCCCCTCATTGATCCACTGGAGCAAGCTGAGAGGGGTGATTGAAAAGCAGCAGTGCTGGTAAGAGATTAATTGGATTAATTGAATTGTTTATTTATTTAATTAGTCAGCTAGTGTGTGTATTTTTTTGGCCTTTACTTTAACAGCAGTTTTTCAAGTTTAAAGTGAAAACTAGAAGTGGGCAGCAAAGGAGTCTGGGAAGGGTTTTTATTTTAACTTTAAAAGTCAGTTACCTGGGAGGTTCCCCCTCATTGATCCACTGGAGCAAGCTGAGAGGGGTGATTGAAAAGCAGCAGTGCTGGTAAGAGATTAATTGGATTAATTGAATTGTTTATTTATTTAATTAGTCAGCTAGTGTGTGTATTTTTTTGGCCTTTACTTTAACAGCAGTTTTTCAAGTTTAAAGTGAAAACTAGAAGTGGGCAGCAAAGGAGTCTGGGAAGGGTTTTTATTTTAACTTTAAAAGTCAGTTACCTGGGAGGTTCCCCCTCATTGATCCACTGGAGCAAGCTGAGAGGGGTGATTGAAAAGCAGCAGTGCTGGTAAGAGATTAATTGGATTAATTGAATTGTTTATTTATTTAATTAGTCAGCTAGTGTGTGTATTTTTTTGGCCTTTACTTTAACAGCAGTTTTTCAAGTTTAAAGTGAAAACTAGAAGTGGGCAGCAAAGGAGTCTGGGAAGGGTTTTTATTTTAACTTTAAAAGTCAGTTACCTGGGAGGTTCCCCCTCATTGATCCACTGGAGCAAGCTGAGAGGGGTGATTGAAAAGCAGCAGTGCTGGTAAGAGATTAATTGGATTAATTGAATTGTTTATTTATTTAATTAGTCAGCTAGTGTGTGTATTTTTTTGGCCTTTACTTTAACAGCAGTTTTTCAAGTTTAAAGTGAAAACTAGAAGTGGGCAGCAAAGGAGTCTGGGAAGGGTTTTTATTTTAACTTTAAAAGTCAGTTACCTGGGAGGTTCCCCCTCATTGATCCACTGGAGCAAGCTGAGAGGGGTGATTGAAAAGCAGCAGTGCTGGTAAGAGATTAATTGGATTAATTGAATTGTTTATTTATTTAATTAGTCAGCTAGTGTGTGTATTTTTTTGGCCTTTACTTTAACAGCAGTTTTTCAAGTTTAAAGTGAAAACTAGAAGTGGGCAGCAAAGGAGTCTGGGAAGGGTTTTTATTTTAACTTTAAAAGTCAGTTACCTGGGAGGTTCCCCCTCATTGATCCACTGGAGCAAGCTGAGAGGGGTGATTGAAAAGCAGCAGTGCTGGTAAGAGATTAATTGGATTAATTGAATTGTTTATTTATTTAATTAGTCAGCTAGTGTGTGTATTTTTTTGGCCTTTACTTTAACAGCAGTTTTTCAAGTTTAAAGTGAAAACTAGAAGTGGGCAGCAAAGGAGTCTGGGAAGGGTTTTTATTTTAACTTTAAAAGTCAGTTACCTGGGAGGTTCCCCCTCATTGATCCACTGGAGCAAGCTGAGAGGGGTGATTGAAAAGCAGCAGTGCTGGTAAGAGATTAATTGGATTAATTGAATTGTTTATTTATTTAATTAGTCAGCTAGTGTGTGTATTTTTTTGGCCTTTACTTTAACAGCAGTTTTTCAAGTTTAAAGTGAAAACTAGAAGTGGGCAGCAAAGGAGTCTGGGAAGGGTTTTTATTTTAACTTTAAAAGTCAGTTACCTGGGAGGTTCCCCCTCATTGATCCACTGGAGCAAGCTGAGAGGGGTGATTGAAAAGCAGCAGTGCTGGTAAGAGATTAATTGGATTAATTGAATTGTTTATTTATTTAATTAGTCAGCTAGTGTGTGTATTTTTTTGGCCTTTACTTTAACAGCAGTTTTTCAAGTTTAAAGTGAAAACTAGAAGTGGGCAGCAAAGGAGTCTGGGAAGGGTTTTTATTTTAACTTTAAAAGTCAGTTACCTGGGAGGTTCCCCCTCATTGATCCACTGGAGCAAGCTGAGAGGGGTGATTGAAAAGCAGCAGTGCTGGTAAGAGATTAATTGGATTAATTGAATTGTTTATTTATTTAATTAGTCAGCTAGTGTGTGTATTTTTTTGGCCTTTACTTTAACAGCAGTTTTTCAAGTTTAAAGTGAAAACTAGAAGTGGGCAGCAAAGGAGTCTGGGAAGGGTTTTTATTTTAACTTTAAAAGTCAGTTACCTGGGAGGTTCCCCCTCATTGATCCACTGGAGCAAGCTGAGAGGGGTGATTGAAAAGCAGCAGTGCTGGTAAGAGATTAATTGGATTAATTGAATTGTTTATTTATTTAATTAGTCAGCTAGTGTGTGTATTTTTTTGGCCTTTACTTTAACAGCGGTTTTTCAAGTTTAAAGTGAAAACTAGAAGTGGGCAGCAAAGGAGTCTGGGAAGGGTTTTTATTTTAACTTTAAAAGTCAGTTACCTGGGAGGTTCCCCCTCATTGATCCACTGGAGCAAGCTGAGAGGGGTGATTGAAAAGCAGCAGTGCTGGTAAGAGATTAATTGGATTAATTGAATTGTTTATTTATTTAATTAGTCAGCTAGTGTGTGTATTTTTTTGGCCTTTACTTTAACAGCAGTTTTTCAAGTTTAAAGTGAAAACTAGAAGTGGGCAGCAAAGGAGTCTGGGAAGGGTTTTTATTTTAACTTTAAAAGTCAGTTACCTGGGAGGTTCCCCCTCATTGATCCACTGGAGCAAGCTGAGAGGGGTGATTGAAAAGCAGCAGTGCTGGTAAGAGATTAATTGGATTAATTGAATTGTTTATTTATTTAATTAGTCAGCTAGTGTGTGTATTTTTTTGGCCTTTACTTTAACAGCAGTTTTTCAAGTTTAAAGTGAAAACTAGAAGTGGGCAGCAAAGGAGTCTGGGAAGGGTTTTTATTTTAACTTTAAAAGTCAGTTACCTGGGAGGTTCCCCCTCATTGATCCACTGGAGCAAGCTGAGAGGGGTGATTGAAAAGCAGCAGTGCTGGTAAGAGATTAATTGGATTAATTGAATTGTTTATTTATTTAATTAGTCAGCTAGTGTGTGTATTTTTTTGGCCTTTACTTTAACAGCGGTTTTTCAAGTTTAAAGTGAAAACTAGAAGTGGGCAGCAAAGGAGTCTGGGAAGGGTTTTTATTTTAACTTTAAAAGTCAGTTACCTGGGAGGTTCCCCCTCATTGATCCACTGGAGCAAGCTGAGAGGGGTGATTGAAAAGCAGCAGTGCTGGTAAGAGATTAATTGGATTAATTGAATTGTTTATTTATTTAATTAGTCAGCTAGTGTGTGTATTTTTTTGGCCTTTACTTTAACAGCAGTTTTTCAAGTTTAAAGTGAAAACTAGAAGTGGGCAGCAAAGGAGTCTGGGAAGGGTTTTTATTTTAACTTTAAAAGTCAGTTACCTGGGAGGTTCCCCCTCATTGATCCACTGGAGCAAGCTGAGAGGGGTGATTGAAAAGCAGCAGTGCTGGTAAGAGATTAATTGGATTAATTGAATTGTTTATTTATTTAATTAGTCAGCTAGTGTGTGTATTTTTTTGGCCTTTACTTTAACAGCAGTTTTTCAAGTTTAAAGTGAAAACTAGAAGTGGGCAGCAAAGGAGTCTGGGAAGGGTTTTTATTTTAACTTTAAAAGTCAGTTACCTGGGAGGTTCCCCCTCATTGATCCACTGGAGCAAGCTGAGAGGGGTGATTGAAAAGCAGCAGTGCTGGTAAGAGATTAATTGGATTAATTGAATTGTTTATTTATTTAATTAGTCAGCTAGTGTGTGTATTTTTTTGGCCTTTACTTTAACAGCGGTTTTTCAAGTTTAAAGTGAAAACTAGAAGTGGGCAGCAAAGGAGTCTGGGAAGGGTTTTTATTTTAACTTTAAAAGTCAGTTACCTGGGAGGTTCCCCCTCATTGATCCACTGGAGCAAGCTGAGAGGGGTGATTGAAAAGCAGCAGTGCTGGTAAGAGATTAATTGGATTAATTGAATTGTTTATTTATTTAATTAGTCAGCTAGTGTGTGTATTTTTTTGGCCTTTACTTTAACAGCAGTTTTTCAAGTTTAAAGTGAAAACTAGAAGTGGGCAGCAAAGGAGTCTGGGAAGGGTTTTTATTTTAACTTTAAAAGTCAGTTACCTGGGAGGTTCCCCCTCATTGATCCACTGGAGCAAGCTGAGAGGGGTGATTGAAAAGCAGCAGTGCTGGTAAGAGATTAATTGGATTAATTGAATTGTTTATTTATTTAATTAGTCAGCTAGTGTGTGTATTTTTTTGGCCTTTACTTTAACAGCAGTTTTTCAAGTTTAAAGTGAAAACTAGAAGTGGGCAGCAAAGGAGTCTGGGAAGGGTTTTTATTTTAACTTTAAAAGTCAGTTACCTGGGAGGTTCCCCCTCAGTAGTAGTTTTTTTTTTTCTCTCGGGCCCCTAGCCCTATAAATTGGTGCAGAGGAGATACCCGATCCTCTACACTGGTAGAGGATCCCACCCTTCCATCCTCCTCTAACCTAATTATAAGTGTGGGGAAGTTTTTTGTTTTCTTTTTTTCTTGCTGGTAATGGCTTCAGGGATGGCAGTTCAGGCAGTATGCTGCATCTCCTGTGGGATGTATGTGGTGAGGAAATCCAGTAGTGTTTCAGGAGATTTTAGTTGTAAGAAGTGCATTAGATTGCAGCTTCTGGAGGAGCGTGTAAAGGAGCTGGAGGGGGAGGTAGAGGAACTCCGCATAATTCGGGAGGCGGAGGTGGAAGTTGATAGGAGTTATAGAGAAATAGTAACTCCTAGAAATGAGGCTTGGGTCAATGCCAGGAGGAGGGGTAAGAAGCAATCGGGAAGACAATCCCCTGGGGCGGTTCCCCTCCATAATAGGTTTTCGGTGCTGGAGGCTACAGTTGAGGAGGAATCAACTGAGCATAGAGAGCAGATCTCTGGGGGTGAGCCGAGTGAGAAAGCTCAGGTGGTTAGGGGCTGTAAAAGACTGGGCCTTGTGATTGGGGACTCCACAATTAAGGGGACAGATAGGAGGGTCGGAACTAAAGGTAGGGACTCAGGGTTGGTGTGTTGCCTACCAGGGGCTGGGGTCCGGGATGTGTCTGACAGGGTATTCAGGACTCTTAGGGGGGAGGGAGATAAACCACAAGTTATTGTACATGTGGGGACACACGACATAGGGAGGATAGGGGAAGGGGATATTAGGCAGGGATTTATGGAGTTGGGGTGGAAACTAAAGGCCAAGACTGACAGAGTGGTTATCTCTGGACTCTTGCCTGTACCACGGGATAGTTTAGAGAGGAATAGGGAGAGGGAAGGTTTGAATTCATGGCTGAGGGGATGGTGCAGGAGGGAGGGGTTCAGGTACTTAAGCAATTGGGGCTCGTACTGGGGAAGGTGTGACCTCTATGAGAAGGATGGTCTACACCTTAATCAGAAGGGGACCAATATCCTGGGGGGTAAATTTGCTAAGGCCATGCAGGGAGGTTTAAACTGATTCGGGAAGGGGGGGGGAGGGATCCTGAGTAGTGGGGCTGAAAGTGAGGGATGCATGGATGGGGACTGCAATGCACGGCATTGCAGAGGTGGGGTGGAGCAGGGTTTGAAATGTGTATACTTCAATGCCAGGAGTATTCGCAATAAAGTGGGTGAACTTGCAGCGTGGATCAGTACCTGGGACTTCGATGTTGTGGCTATTTCAGAGACATGGATAGAGCAGGGGCAGGAATGGATGCTGCAGGTCCCGGGGTTCAAATGTTTTAGTCGAAGTAGGGAAGGAGGTAGAAGAGGGGGAGGGGTAGCATTATTGGTCAGAGATTGTATCACAGTGTCAGAGAGGAGGTTTGATGAGGACTTATCTGTTGAGGTAGTATGGGCGGAGATTAGAAATAGGAGAGGAGAGGTCACCCTGTTGGGAGTCTTTTATAGACCTCCTAAAAGTTCTAGAGAGTTTGAGGAAAGGATTGCGGAGTCAATCCTGCTTAGGAGTGAAAGTAATAGGGCAATTGTTATGGGGGATTTTAACTTGACTAATATTGACTGGAATTGTTATAGCTCTAGCTCGTTAGAGGGGTCAGTTTTTGTTCAAAGCGTGCAGGAAGGTTTTTTGACTCAGTATGTAGACAGGCCAACTAGAGGTGAGGCTATATTGGATCTGGTGCTGGGAAATGAGCCAGACCAGGTGCTAGACTTGGAAGTTGGTGTGCATTTTGGTGATAGTGACCACAATTCGGTTACGTTCACCTTAGTGATGGAAAGGGATAGGCATGAACCTCGGGCCAGTGGTTTTAGCTGGGGGAAGGGTAATTATGAGGCTATTAGGAGAGAATTAGGAAACATAGGTTGGACTAGGAGATTACAGGGACTGGGAACGTCCGACATGTGGAGTTTTTTCAAGGAGCAGCTACTGCGAGTCTGTGATAGGTATGTCCCTGTCAGGCAAGGAGGAATTGGTAGGGCTAGGGAACCGTGATGCACCAAAAAAGTTTCTTTGTTGGTTAAAAAGAAAAAGGAGGCTTATGTTCGGATGAGACGTGAGCACTCGGGTAGTGCACTAGAAAGCTTTAGATTGGCTAAGAGGGAGTTGAAGAGCGAGCTTAGAAGGGCTAAAAGGGGACATGAGAAGACTTTGGCGGATAGGGTTAAAGAGAATCCTAAGGCGTTCTATAGGTATGTCAAGAACAGAAGGTTGGTTAGGGCAAGTTTAGGGCCAGTTATAGATGGCAGAGGGAAGTTATGTGTGGAACCGGAGGAGATTGGTGAAGCATTGAACCAATATTTCTCTTCGGTGTTCACGCAAGGGGACATGAATATAGCTGAGGAGGACACTGGGTTGCAAGGGAGTAGAATAGACAGTATTACAGTTGATAAGGAGGATGTGCAGGATATTCTGGAGGGTCTGAAAATAGATAAATCCCCTGGTCCGGATGGGATTTATCCAAGGATTCTCTGGGAGGCAAGAGAAGTGATTGCAGCGCCTCTGGCTCTGATCTTCAGGTCGTCGTTGGCCTCTGGTATAGTACCAGAAGATTGGAGGTTAGCGAATGTTGTCCCATTGTTTAAGAAGGGGAACAGAGACTTCCCCGGGAATTATAGACCGGTGAGTCTCACTTCTGTTGTCGGCAAGATGTTGGAAAAAATTATAAGGGATAGGATTTATAGTTATTTGGAGAGTAATGAATTGATAGGTGATAGTCAGCATGGTTTTGTGGCAGGTAGGTCGTGCCTTACTAACCTTATTGAGTTTTTTGAGAAAGTGACCAAGGAGGTGGATGGGGGCAAGGCAGTGGACGTGGTATATATGGATTTTAGTAAGGCGTTTGATAAGGTTCACCATGGTAGGCTTCTGCAGAAAATGCAGATGTATGGGATTGGGGGTGATCTAGGAAATTGGATCAGGAATTGGCTAGCGGATAGGAAACAGAGGGTGGTGGTTGATAGTAAATATTCATCATGGAGTGCGGTTACAAGTGGTGTACCTCAGGGATCTGTTTTGGGGCCACTGCTGTTTGTAATATTTATTAATGATCTGGATGAGGGTATAGTTGGGTGGATTAGCAAATTTGCTGATGACACCAAAGTCGGTGGTGTGGTAGACAGTGAGGAAGGGTGTCGTAGTCTGCAGGAAGACTTAGACAGGTTGCAAAGTTGGGCCGAGAGGTGGCGGATGGAGTTTAATGCGGAGAAGTGTGAGGTAATTCACTTTGGTAGGAATAACAGTTGTGTTGAGTATAGGGCTAACGGGAGGACTTTGAATAGTGTGGAGGAGCAGAGGGATCTAGGTGTATGTGTGCATAGATCCCTGAAAGTTGGGAATCAAGTAGATAAGGTTGTTAAGAAGGCATATGGTGTCTTGGCGTTTATTGGTAGGGGGATTGAATTTAGGAGTCGAAGCGTTATGTTGCAACTGTACACAACTCTGGTGCGGCCGCACTTGGAGTACTGTGTGCAGTTCTGGTCCCCACATTACAGGAAGGATGTGGAGGCTTTGGAGAGGGTGCAGAGGAGGTTTACCAGGATGTTGCCTGGTATGGAGGGGAGATCCTATGAGGAGAGGCTGAGGGATTTGGGATTGTTTTCGCTGGAAAGGCGGCGGCTAAGAGGGGATCTTATTGAAACATATAAGATGATTAGAGGTTTAGATAGGGTGGATAGTGATAGCCTTTTTCCTCTGATGGAGAAATCCAGCACGAGGGGGCATGGCTTTAAATTGAGGGGGGGTAGTTATAGAACCGATGTCAGGGGTAGGTTCTTTACCCAGAGGGTGGTGAGGGATTGGAATGCCCTGCCAGCATCAGTAGTAAATGCGCCTAGTTTGGGGGCGTTTAAGAGATCCGTAGATAGGTTCATGGACGAAAAGAAATTGGTTTAGCTTGGAGGGTCACAGTTTTTTTTTTTAACTGGTCGGTGCAACATCGTGGGCCGAAGGGCCTGTTCTGCGCTGTAATGTTCTATGTTCTATGTTCTATGTTCTATGTAGTCAGCACGGATTTGTGAAGGGCAAGTCGTGCCCCACAAATTTGACTGAATTTTTTGAGGAGGTAACTAAGTGTGTTGATGAAGGTAGGGCAGTTGATGTCATATACATGGATTTTAGTAAGGCGTTTGATAAGGTCCCCCATGGTTGGCTTATGATGAAAGTAAGGAGGTGTGGGATAGAGGAAAAGTTGGCCAATTGGATAGGCTGATCGAAGACAGAGGGTGGTGGTGGATGGAAAATTTTCGGACTGGAGGCAGGTTGCTCGCGGAGTGCCGCAGGGATCAGTGCTTGGTCCTCTGCTCTTTGTGATTTTTATTAATGACTTAGAGGAGGGGGCTGAAGGGTGGATCAGTAAATTTGCTGATGACACCAAGATTGGTGGAGTAGTGGATGAGGTGGAGGGCTGTTGTAGGCTGCAAAGAGACATAGATAGGATGCAAAGCTGGGCTGAAAAATGGCAAATGGAGTTTAACCCTGATAAATGTGAGGTGATTCATTTTGGTAGGACTAATTTAAATGTGGATTACAGGGTCAAAGGTAGGGTTCTGAAGACTGTGGAGGAACAGAGAGATCTTGGGGTCCATATCCACAGATCTCTAAAGGTTGCCACTCAAGTGGATAGAGCTGAGAAGAAGGCCTATAGTGTGTTAGCTTTTACTAACAGGGGGTTGGAGTTTAAGAGCCGTCGGGTTATGCTGCAACTGTACAGGACCTTGGTGAGACCACATTTAGAATATTGTGTGCAGTTCTGGACACCTCACTATAAGAAGGATGTGGAAACGCTGGAAAGAGTGCAGAGGAGATTTGCCAGGATGCTGCCTGGTTTGGAGGGTAGGTCTTATGAGGAAAGGTTGAGGGAGCGAGGGCTGTTCTCTCTGGAGCGGAGGAGGCTGAGGGGAGACTTAATAGAGGTTTATAAAATGATGAAGGGGATAGATAGAGTGAACGTTCAAAGACTATTTCCTCAGGTGGATGGAGCTATTACAAGGGGGCATAACTATAGGGTTCATGGTGGGAGATATAGGAAGGATATCAGAGGTAGGTTCTTTACGCAGAGAGTGGTTGGGGTGTGGAATGGACTGCCTGCAGTGATAGTGGAGTCAGACACTTTAGGAACATTTAAGCGGTTATTGGATAGGCACATGGAGCACACCAGGATGATAGGGAGTGGGATAGCTTGATCTTGGTTTCAGATAAAGCTCGGCACAACATCGTGGGGAGAAGGGCCTGTTCTGTACTGTACTGTTCTAATAAGGTATCATATAAAGGCAACTGCACAAGATAAGAGTTCATAGCATTGGGGGGAGTATTTTTCCATGGGTAGAGGATTGGCTAATTATCAGAAAATGGAGAGTTGGGTTAAATGGGTAATTTGTAGGTTGACAAACTAGTGGGGGTGCCACATGGATTAGTGTTGATGTCTTAACTGTATGAATGACTTGGAGCTGGTGACAGTGAAGCAGGAAAAATATACAGATGGGTACACATAAAATGATGGCCTGGCACACAAACAGTCACCTGGGAAAGAGACATTAAACAGACACTGACTTTCAGTATAAACAGCCACCTGAGATTAAAACATAAAGGACAGACAGCTATCCAAAGTTGAACATGCAGGAATCAACTCTTACAGGAAGCCAGCCAGGGCATAAAGATAAGGACAATAGGGATAGAACATAGAACATAGAACATTACAGCGCAGAACAGGCCCTTCGGCCCACGATGTTGCACCGACCAGTTAAAAAAAAAAACTGTGACCCTCCAAGCTAAACCAATTTCTTTTCGTCCATGAACCTATCTACGGATCTCTTAAACGCCCCCAAACTAGGCGCATTTACTACTGATGCTGGCAGGGCATTCCAATCCCTCACCACCCTCTGGGTAAAGAACCTACCCCTGACATCGGTTCTATAACTACCCCCCCTCAATTTAAAGCCATGCCCCCTCGTGCTGGATTTCTCCATCAGAGGAAAAAGGCTATCACTATCCACCCTATCTAAACCTCTAATCATCTTATATGTTTCAATAAGATCCCCTCTTAGCCGCCGCCTTTCCAGCGAAAACAATCCCAAATCCCTCAGCCTCTCCTCATAGGATCTCCCCTCCATACCAGGCAACATCCTGGTAAACCTCCTCTGCACCCTCTCCAAAGCCTCCACATCCTTCCTGTAATGTGGGGACCAGAACTGCACACAGTACTCCAAGTGCGGCCGCACCAGAGTTGTGTACAGTTGCAACATAACGCTACGACTCCTAAATTCAATCCCCCTACCAATAAACGCCAAGACACCATATGCCTTCTTAACAACCTTATCTACTTGATTCCCAACTTTCAGGGATCTATGCACACATACACCTAGATCCCTCTGCTCCTCCACACTATTCAAAGTCCTCCCGTTAGCCCTATACTCAACACATCTGTTATTCCTACCAAAGTGAATTACCTCACACTTCTCCGCATTAAACTCCATCCGCCACCTCTCGGCCCAACTTTGCAACCTGTCTAAGTCTTCCTGCAAACTACGACACCCTTCCTCACTGTCTACCACACCACCGACTTTGGTGTCATCAGCAAATTTGCTAATCCACCCAACTATACCCTCATCCAGATCATTAATAAATATTACAAACAGCAGTGGCCCCAAAACAGATCCCTGAGGTACACCACTTGTAACCGCACTCCATGATGAATATTTACTATCAACCACCACCCTCTGTTTCCTATCCGCTAGCCAATTCCTGATCCAATTTCCTAGATCACCCCCAATCCCATACATCTGCATTTTCTGCAGAAGCCTACCATGGTGAACCTTATCAAACGCCTTACTAAAATCCATATATACCACGTCCACTGCCTTGCCCCCATCCACCTCCTTGGTCACTTTCTCAAAAAACTCAATAAGGTTAGTAAGGCACGACCTACCTGCCACAAAACCATGCTGACTATCACCTATCAATTCATTACTCTCCAAATAACTATAAATCCTATCCCTTATAATTTTTTCCAACATCTTGCCGACAACAGAAGTGAGACTCACCGGTCTATAATTCCCGGGGAAGTCTCTGTTCCCCTTCTTAAACAATGGGACAACATTCGCTAACCTCCAATCTTCTGGTACTATACCAGAGGCCAACGACGACCTGAAGATCAGAGCCAGAGGCTCTGCAATCACTTCTCTTGCCTCCCAGAGAATCCTTGGATAAATCCCATCCGGACCAGGGGATTTATCTATTTTCAGACCCTCCAGAATATCCTGCACATCCTCCTTATCAACTGTAATACTGTCTATTCTACTCCCTTGCAACCCAGTGTCCTCCTCAGCTATATTCATGTCCCCTTGCGTGAACACCGAAGAGAAATATTGGTTCAATGCTTCACCAATCTCCTCCGGTTCCACACATAACTTCCCTCTGCCATCTATAACTGGCCCTAAACTTGCCCTAACCAACCTTCTGTTCTTGACATACCTATAGAACGCCTTAGGATTCTCTTTAACCCTATCCGCCAAAGTCTTCTCATGTCCCCTTTTAGCCCTTCTAAGCTCGCTCTTCAACTCCCTCTTAGCCAATCTAAAGCTTTCTAGTGCACTACCCGAATGCTCACGTCTCATCCGAACATAAGCCTCCTTTTTCTTTTTAACCAACAAAGAAACTTTTTTGGTGCACCACGGTTCCCTAGCCCTACCAATTCCTCCTTGCCTGACAGGGACATACCTATCACAGACTCGCATAGATAATGAGATTAACTACAGGTGGGATCGGGAATACATAACTGCAGAAAAACCAATTAATGTCAACTACTGTATGAATAGACCGAAACTAAAGTCATTGATAGTCACTGACATAGGAAATGTATCCATTCATAGAACAATGCGATGTTAACATGCTTATGTCTGTATCTGTCTGTATTTATCTATAACAATGTGTTGATGTGTTTAACGATCGATCACCTACTTGATTACAACGATGTGATAATGGCTAGATGTCCGGTCCATCTATTGTGTAAAGGATATAAAGATGGACCACTCCTATTATCTCATTGAGAGAAGGTTTTGCTGCTTGTTAGTGCCTTTTCTCCACGAAGCTTCGTTAAATAAAACTGTATTGTTGAAACCTTCAAGTCTGACTCACAAAGTGGCATTTTTCCCACAACAGACAGCTTCTATGGTAACCAAATTTGCTGATAATATAAAGATAGGTAGGCAAACAAATTGTAAGCAGGACATGAAGATTTCACAAAGGGATATAGATGAATTAAGTCGGCAATCATTTGGAAGATACAACATATGATCGTGAAATGTTAGATTAGATTATTATTTTAATTATTTAAAGAATGTTGTGGTGCAGAGGGATCTAGGTGTCCTCATACAGGAGTCACAAACAGTTAACATGTTAAGCAAGTCACAAACAGTTAACAGGTTAAGCAAGGAATTAGGAAGTCAAATGGAATGTTGGCCTTTATTGCAAGGCGTTTGGAGTATAAATGTCGGGATGTTTTTGCTGCAGTTGTACAGGACGTTGGTGAGACCAAATCTAGAATACTGCATATAGTTTTGTTTCTTCAAGGAAGGATAGACTTGCATTGGAGGCAGCTCAAAGAAGGTTCACTCGGTTGATTCCTGGAATGAACGAGTTATTTTATGAATAACATTTGAACAGGTAGAGCTTATACTCGCTGGGGTTCAGGAGAATGAAAGATGAAGTTATTGAACTATGTAAGACTCTGAGTGGGCTTGACAGGGTAGTTGCTGAAAGGATAGCTCACTGTCTCTGCCCTTTGCGTTACAATTCTGCCCATCGTTACTAACAGATTGCATAAAGTTCTACCCCTGAGAATGATGTTTTCCAGGCTCCTTAGTCAAGCTGCTAGCTGTAATGTCTTTGTAGGTACCTATTCTTCTATCAACTGCAGAGCTCTGCTATGTCTTGCTTATAACCTACACATTAGAACACATTTACAGATGCTGGAAGGATCTAGTCCAAGGGAGCACAGTACCAGAATAACGGGTCTCCCATTTAAAATGAAGATAGGAAGGAATTTCTTCTCTCAAAGGATCATTAATCTTTGAATTCACTGCCTCAAGAGAGCAAAGAAAGCTGGGCTATTGAATATACTCAAGGGTGAGTTAGACAGATTTTCTCATAGTGACTGATCAATAGCGAGCTAGTCAAAAAAGGGAGTCCTGACAATACATGACGTCAGTCACCTGAGAGATGCACTTGTGGACACAAGTAGATCCCTGAAGGAGCTGGAAGTAAATGAATTCTGAGCTGTGGTAACCTTGACAACTACTGACAACATATTCCTACCTGATGTGAGCAATGATCTGCTGAGAAAGCTTGAGCCTCCTGAGGCGTGGTTAGTCCATCATGTCAACATGTCTGTGCTGAGGGTATCACATCCTTTTTGACAGAGCCCTCTGTCCTATAGTGTGGCATATGGCTGAGGAGAAGGCAGTTGCTGTTCCTGGTGATGCCCCTGCTGCTCATGGTGCTGTTAGTGTTAGTGTTGTTGCCCCTGTCGTCATCAGTCCAAGATATTGCTGCATAAGCCGCTCCCAGCTGCAGTGATAGTCGACAGAAGGGAAATTCATATTAAGATGAATAAATTCTAAGATCGAGGAAATGGCTACCAAAAAAAATTGCAATCACTGGTAAAGCAGTTGGAATGATGTGGAAATGCCGGCGTTGGACTGGGGTAAACATATTGGACTTTAACCTGGTGTTGTTAGACTCCTTACTGTGTAAAAGCAGTTGGAACACATTCTCAGAAGTCCTGTAACCACCAACTTTCATACAGACAGGGAAGCAGCTACAGAGTTTCATACTTTAAAGGCTTCTTTGTCAATTTAACTGTGCAATGAATCCCCACTGTGCCTTTACCTGGGAAGTTTCACAGAGCTCAGAAAACCCATACACTGGCTATTTAAACCAGATTGCTGGGTTAAAACCAGAATAATTGGCTCTTTACATATGTAAATTCCAGATCTGACAGCTCTGAATGCACCCTGGTAAAAGGCAAAGGTGAGCAGGATCATATCAGGCTTCCAACACACCAGAGTGTCTTAAAGATTTCATATCCTTACAATCCTACCCGCATCCCAACTTGCCCACTGCCTCTGTCCTTTGTCAGTTACAATTCTGCCCATTGTTACTAACAGGTTACATTAAATTCTGCGCACGGAAATTATGTTTTCTAGGCTCCTTGGTCAAGCTGCTAGCTGTAACGTCTTTGTAGGTACCTTTTCTGTTATCAACTGCAGCAGCTCTGCTATGTCTCGCTTGTAACCCACATCTTTCAACAAATTTACAGATGCTGGAAGGATCTTATCCCTTGGGGGAACTGCCACAAATAGGAGTATGATTGTGTTTTTCATGTATTTTATGATTTAGCAATAAAGAAGTTCATACTGAAATAGTCATTATCTTTTCACTTACACTGCGCCATGCGTCTCTCCTAGCTGCTTTCATCCTTGTGACGGATGTGATTTAATTCTGAGGAACTGTGTCAGATATACTTTTGAAATTAATCACTGATTTCATTACTGCTGTTGTTGCAATTGACTAAGATCTTGCAGCCATTCTGATATCTAAAAGAGCATGTTTTAAACAGTTCACATCTTGAAACAACCTCTATACTTGATCTTCACAGTGGATTCCTTATCACAAGCACATGGCTTGTTTCCGTGGGCCATGTGATTTACCTTGCATAACTCAGTAGTCAACAAACATTCATGAATGGAAAATCACATTTGGTCCAAACCTTTAAATATGAAATAAATTAAACTGTGAAACAAAATTCAATGTTATGTTTAAGTCTTCAATAATACCAACCCTGATGTTCCAGTTGCTCACACAGTCTGTGTCAGGGGCGGCACAGTAGCGCAGTGGTTAGCACTGCTGCTTCACAGCACCAGGGACCCGGGTTCGATTCCCGGCTTGGGGTCTCTATTTGTGTGGAGTTGCATGTTCTCCCTGTGTCTGCGTGGGTTTCCTCTGGGTGCTCCGGTTTCCTCCCACATTCTGAAAGACGTGCTGGTTAGGTGGATTGACCCGAACAGGCGTCGGACTGTGGCGACTAGGGGAATTTCACAGTAACTTTGTTGCAGTGTTAATGTAAGCCTTACTTGTGATTAATAAATAAACTTTGAGTTCGGAGGCATTTCAATTAAGAGGATATTAAGACTTTCAATTAATCTTTCAATTAAGACTTTCTCATCACTAGGAATATAGGGACTGGAGTAGATCATTCAGCTCCTCCAGCCTGTACCATTATTCATTGAGATCATGACTGATCGGTGAACTTGCCCCATATATTCACCTTTGCCCCATAATCCCTCAACATCTTGGCTAACAATAAATCTATCAACTTCCATTTTAAAATTAACAGTTGATGCAGCATCAATTACCATTTGTGGAAGAAAGCTTCTATCAGTTATTGGTTGAAGAATTTAATTTCATCTAGAGAGGTCTTGATGTTTAGACTATGCCCCCCATACTCCCCAATGAATGGAAATATATTTCCACTCATTGGGGAGTCCCAATATATTCTGTCTGCACCTTTTGATATCCTGAAAACCGATCAAATCATTCTATAACCTTCCAAATTTCAGGAAATGCAATCCCACTTTGTTCAATCTTTCTTCATAGCTTAATCCTTTGAGTTCAAGTATCGTTCTGGCAAATCTGTACTGCATTTACTCCAAGGTCAATATATCCTTCCAAAGGGGAGGTACCCAGAACTGCTCACAAAGCCTTGAAATCTTATGCATTGGAGTGATTACAAGAATAACCTTTGTAACAGACCTATCTCTTTGCATTATACCATATTTTATACTATTGCATAAAGGTAGTCACGGACATAATATTTAGGCAAACAAATGACTTCATCTCCTTGACCATTGATGACATTCGTACTGTACTGCTGGATTGCCCAAAGATCAAGGTGTGATAGATTGCACATGTGGCCCTCAAATTTCCATCAGGTCAGCCAGAGGTGTCTGTCGATGGTAAATATTTTCATTCCATCAATATAAAACTTGAGTGTGACCAACATCAACAGATCGTGCAGGCATATGCCTCCTATCCTGCCTCATACATCCTGAGGCTCTACCAGCTGCCACGTATTTTCTGTTCACCAGAGCCATTCACGTCTTGGGCTGGAATTTTCGGCTGTTCATGCCCAGCCGCCGCTGCCAGCGAAAATGGAGCACTTGGCGCTCAGCCAAATCTCCGGTTCACTGCAATGTGACTGGAGAATCCAGTTGTGGGCAAGATCGGAGAATCTGGCCCTTGGCTTCTTGGAGACAAGGAAACCCACTGAAGGATGACTCATGCCCTGTTGAGAAATCTGCAGACATAGGCTGGGCTGTGTTAGCATGACAGCCACACATCTACCAGGGCCCTCACTGACCTGCTCAAAATGTGATTTCAATGCTTGGACTATGAAGGCAGCTTTCTATAATAGTCTCTGGCTCATGTTTCTCTAATCATCATAGTCTGCTGTACCATACTCGACCTGGTGCTCCAGAGAGAGGAGATCCTGGCAGAAATAGTCTTAGTGGACCAAGCTCCAACAAAGAGCAAAGAACAGTATAGCACAGGAACAGGCCCTTCGGCCCACAGGCCTGTGCTGATCACGTTGTCCTGTCCAGACCAACCACCTGTATTCATCTATTGCACGCCTGCTCATGTATCTATCCAGATAGGTTGCTAACGTGTCTGCCTCAACCACGTCACTCAGCAGTGCATTCCAGGCCCCCACCACCCTCTCTGTTCGAAACTTCCCCCACTCATCTCCACTGAACCTTACCTTGAACTAGTGCCCCCTTGTAATTGTCATTTTTGCCCTGGGAAAAAGCTTCCAACTGTTCACCTTATCTATGCCCCTCATAATTTTATAAACTTCTCTCAGGCCACCCCTCAGCCTCCGTTTTTCCATGGAGAAGAATCCCAGTTTATTCAATCTCTCCTCATAATACCCTCCACACCAGGCAACATCCTGGTAAACCTTTTTTGGACTCCCTCCAAAGCCTCCTTCTGGTGGTGATGGCGACCACCCTCTGTCTTCTATGGCGAAGCCAGTTCTGAATCCATCTAGCTAGTTTACCCTTGATCCCATGTGACTTAACCTTTTGCACCAGCCTGCCATGAGAGACCTTGCCAAATGCTTTATGAAGTCCATGTAAACAACATCTACAGCCCTTCCCTCGTCAATCATTTTTGTCACCTCCTCAAAAGCTCAATCAAATTGGTGAAACATGATCTCTCTCGTACAAAACCATGCTGTCTGTCGCTAATAAGACCATTCAGTTCCAAATGTGTATAGATCCTATCCCTAAAGATCTTCTCCAACAATTTCACCATCACTGACGTCAAGCTAACTGGAATATAATTACCCAGGTTATTCTTGCCAACCTTCTTAAATAACAGGACTACATTGGCTATCCTCCAATCCTCTGTGACCTCACAAGGAAACAAAGATTTATGTTAGAGACCCAGTAATTTCCTCTCTTGTCGCCCTCAGTAAACTGGGATAGATGCCATCTGGCCCTGGGGATTTGTCGACCTTAATGCTTTTTAATACACCTAACAATTCCTCCCTCATAATGATAACTTGCTCTGGAGGGTTTACATGCCCCATCGAGACACCATCGATGTGTCCCCTCCTTTGTGAATACCAATGCAAAGTACTCATTAAGGATGTCACTCACTTCCTTTGGTTCCATGCATAATTTCCCTCCTTCGTCCTTGAGTGACCAACTCTTTCTCTAGCTACCCTCTTGTTCCTAATAAAAGAATAAAATGCCTTGGGATTCTTCTTAATCCTGCCTGCCAAGGACATTTCATGACCCCTTTCTGCCCTCCTAACTCCCTGTTTGAGTTCTTTTCTACTTTCCCTGTATTCTACAAGTGCTTCATCTGTTTTTAGTTGTCTACACCTTATGTATGCATCCTTGTTCTTTTTGACTAGAAAAGGCACTAGACTAACCACTTATCTCAAGACAAGTCTGAGAATAAGCAGGAAGGCATTGTTGAGCCATGGGGCTATCCATGGTCTCTGCCCATCTATTTGGCCTGCTAATTACAAGTGGTGCTGAGGATTTAAAGCAGAAAGTGCTGTAAATGGCCATATGGCCTTTCAGCCTCTGTGGAGAGTCAAAAGGCAGAATATGACACTTGTTCTAAATGTTTATTATTGTGAAGGAAAATGCGACAGATATGCTTAGATGTTATCTCCTCCCTGGAAAGTGTCTTGAATGAGACATTGGTGGCACAATTTTCCCCAGAATGGAAATAAATGCTCTCATCTGCTGCTGTTCCACTGCTTTAGTGTCTACTATGGATTCCACCTTCTTCAAAGAGTGTTGTCATCAAATGTGGATTTCTCACTAAACTGCCACCAACCCGATGCCAGCGTTCCATTAAATGGGTGACTGTGACCAACTTTCAGTTTACGGTCAAAGCCCACTCTTGCTGAATGATTCGGTGTGAAATCCCCTTTTCCAGCACCAATTGCCAGCCTTCCCCTCGGTGACCACTAATTAACCAAATGACACTTGATTCACCGTACTGAAATGATGGGAGCAGGAATGAGTGAATCATACATTTCCTATTCCACCTACCTGATGCCACCAGAAACCCTCAAAAGGCTCTGGAAAGAAAATCTGTTGTATCTGGCAATGCCTCATGACTCCTCCCAGGATAGTGGGCACAAACCTGCAGGATCTTTTGATGATGATCATGCACAAGTTGGACATTGCTGGAAGGAAACTTTACGATTGATAAATGCCTCCCTCAACTCACCAGAAACCATAAAATCCAACCCCATTCTTGCCAAACATTCAGCAGGAGGCAAATCTCACTAGGAAATGCTAGAACAGTGCAAGTTATCTGCTATTTCAGTACCTGTCTACCATGTTTCTGGTCCTTTAAACTATCCCTTGCCAATATGACCTTATTTTCTGGATGATGACAACTGTGCAGCAGGAAATGAGATTTCATTCATTGTCCTTTTGCTTAACTGAGTGAAATAGTCATCTCATTAGTGACAGAATTGAGTTTGACACATATCTGAGATGTGTACAGATGAGGTGAAGTTTCTCTGTACATTCAAGCTCGTACTTATTAAGATGTAGCTATGCTTACTTAATGCTAATAGAACATTTTGAAAATGTTTGCTGTCTCTACACATCTACATTCACGGGCAGGCTAGGTGTTATTTGTTTCATTTTCATATTAAGAGCATGCTCTATGGTGTTTAACTGGATCTGTTCAGAATTCTTCTGATTTAACTTCATTTCAATGTGACATTATTGATGCCTGCAGCGCTCGAGCAGCTGAAACATCTGGCAGAGGCCAATCATGCAAAAGAGAAGGAGTCCACTCATCAGCATGGGCACATCAGCAAGTCTCACTTTGATGGACATGTTGGAAGTGGGGGAGAAGCAGAAAGAAGGAGGTCGAAGAGGACACAATTGTTGTAGCCTCACTGAGGAGTGCTGTGTGAGACAGCAGTACTTCATCAAGAAAATGGTAGATTAACTGTACCATGGCATGGAATCACACTTGCCTCATCAGCATAGCTAGTCCAGCAGTGTTATAAACATGAGTGTTGGAGAAGAAGCTTCTTGGGAAGATTCATTGCACAAAGGGCAGGATCTTATGGCCCTCCTGGTCTCCATAGAATCGCTACAGTGCAGATAGAGGCCATTCAGTCCACCGAGTCTACACTGACTCTCCGAAAGATCATCGTACCCAGGTCTACAGTCTGCCCCTGGGAGGTCACCTCCAGGCAGTTAAACTGCCCTCCACCAATCATCCTGCAGAAAAATTAAAAGCAAATTACTGCTGATGCTGGAATCTGAAACAAAAACAGAAAATGCTGGAAAAACTCAGCAGATCTGGCAGCATCTGCGGAGAGAGAAACTTTGGTCATGTTTCACGTCCGAGTGACTCTTCTTCAGAGCTCAGAAAATAACCACATTGTATTTTCGGAACATTTGTGGAAACAAAATGACACACTCAATATACCTACAATTAGCTGCATCAAAATGTGCGATAAATTGTGAGGGAAGTGTTTTTTTTTAAGTGCTTTGTTTTTTTAAACTAAAATGAGGCTTTTCATGTTTAAATTGGATTGTTTCAGTTGAGACAGTACTTAAAATAACCCAGCTCAGGCAAAGCATTTTCTTGTAAACAATTATTTTAATCTAGTCTAATAAAAAGCTTTAAATCTAATCTTGCAAGTGCTAGTGTGAAATCTAAGCCCTGCATTATACATTATGTCTCATTCCCAAAAGATCTCTCTCATAATTGCAGTTTGCTCTTTAATTATTCTTCCTCATGTATTCAATTTATGAATTGGAACAATATTTTGCCCTGGAGGCAAAAATGCTGAGATGGACATTTGTGAATCAGCAAAGTTCAGAACCCCGAGCAATTTGTAGCCTCCCATAAGAGGTAGGCTGAGGATTTCAGCTTTGAACGTGGCACTGAATGTTCAGGATATGTGAATAACACATCATCAAGAGAACAACCAATGATTACTCTCAGGAGTAAGAGGATTAAATACTTGAATTTGTGATGTCCTAGCTGACTTTAATGTCCTTTTAGCCAACTAACTATATACAACTTTACAAGCATAAATTTAAAAGTAAAAGCTATTGTATAATTACACATGCCATAACTTCCATCTGAAGAGTGTTAATCACTGTTATTAGCATATTTTGATTATTATTCCACTCATGTTGGTACTGGGTGAATTTTCTGTATTTTGAAGAAGTCTCTTACCAGATATAGCTGACAAAATACAATGAATTTAAAATGCA